>NC_057794.1:16565416-16580656 GCF_018294505.1 Triticum aestivum
AAAATAAAAACCCCAGCCACAGAAGTGCTGACGCGTGGATGCCTATTGGTCCCGATTGGTGCCACCAACCGGGACCAAAGGGTCTCCTGACTGGGCTCTGCGCACTGCCCACGTGGAGGGCCTTTAGTCCCGGTTCTGGATTGAACCGGGACTAAAGGAGGGAGGTATTAGTACCGACACTTTAGTCCCGGTTCCGGAACCGGGACTAAAGGCCCTTACGAACCGGGACTATAGGCCCTTTTTCTACCAGTGATTAGCAAGGACTCGCACATCGGCCCGCGCTTCCTCTCTGCTAGCGTCGGCTTAGGGGGCTAGTGCTTCCCACCGGCCATCGACGTGTACCGGGGTCTGCTTGAAAATGAGGCCGTAGTTAGCATCTACGACCCGCAGGTGACCTAGGAGCAGGTGTGGCGCGACCTCGCCATTTACAAGTTTGACTGGGACCACCCGCACCACCTGCAGCCGGTGGGCGAGCCCGCCGGGCAGCCCGTTGCCGTCGCGTCGGACGCGTACGAGGCCGCCCGCGTCACGCACGCAGTCTGCATCCTGACCGAGTGGGAGGAGTTGAGGAGCCTCGGCTACAGGCGTGTGCATGATGTCATGCAGAAGCCGGCTTATGTCTTCGACGGCCACAGCATCGTTGACGCGGAGAAGCTCCAAGACATCAGATTCATCTTCTACGCCATTGGCAAGCTGCTTGACCAGTGACTCAAGGACATGCCAACCGTTGCCTGTGAGGCGATGCACAAGTGTTGGCCGCGCGTCCGTGATCGTTCTTCTTAATTAATCACAACACAAAGCATTGTTAAATTTTAAGAGAATTCATATACTCTGTATTATAAAAACCAAAAATTTCACATATATGAGGACTTGATCTGTAGAACTTTTCCGTTTTGCTCCTGAAGCAGACAACAGAATATCCAAAGGAGTACGGAGGAGAGGCCTAAGCAAAAGCAAAGGGCAGCGGACCAACGAGGTAGCATACTTGCACTAATATGTTTCATACTAGCTTAGTGCTTTCTTATTATAATTATTTAAATTTTATATTTAACAGATATGATTCATGGGAGAGCACCTAATTTTGCTTCGCATTTTCTGCTGGATTAGTTCCAAATTACAAGGATACGAGTGTTCAAAAGATAACTAACTGAAACACTGAACATGTTAGTTTCATGATGATCTGTGACTAACGGTTATATGCATGCTCTTCTCTCTTCTCAGTTGTGTGAGTTGGATTCCTGAATTTTAAAGAATGTATATGTTTTAGGATTTTTGGTGATGTTTGTTCAAGCATAGAAAACTAGGCTTGAACTTTTGGTAGAGCATATCCGTATAATGTCCTTGCTCTAGATTAATTACTTTGTTGTCGGAACTTTTTATCAAATGTTTATCCCATGTGTGACACCAAAATATGGAGTCATAATAAGCCTTTTTTAGTTTTGGAGATACACTAAATGGACACAGAGAAAAATACGAAAATATATCATATATGCATGTATTTCCGGCTTTTCATTGCGAGAGTTAGATGACCTGTAACTGTTAAATGAGACGCTTTTAATTCCAGTTCTCAATTTTTTAAAGTTAGATCCCTTGACAAGCTTGCGATTTTGCATATGTTGTGCCACATGTCTTATTCAAGACTTATAGTCTTCATTTTATTATAAATCTGTTTTTCTCTCTCAGAGATGCTCGATGTCATGAATAGTTTGTGGGCGATCTTAGTATTCTTGCAGATCTGTGCAATAGTGTAGCCACAATGCTCTAACATATACTAACTAGCTAGCTGCTCTCAAGTTATGCACTTCTTGAGTTAATCGTCGACGATCAGTATTGAGTATTCAACATTCTAAGACCAAGTACCACATGATGACGTAGGCGGGCTGTAAGTCTTTAAATATTATATTTTGGGTGAGGTGGAGAAGAGAGAAGGGAAGCGGGCTACTAACAGTCGACTGCAGCACGTGCTTCTAAGCATATTGTGTGTGTGTGTGAGAGAGAGAGAGAGATGGGTCATGTATCAAAAAATAGTACACATTTACATGCAACTATTGTACTTGCGGGCTATAAGCTTAGCTATAGATGATGTAGCAAGATCATATAGCCAGCAGTTGGCTATACTACTAACTACTCCCTCCGTCCGGGTTTATTAGGCCTAAAGACAACTTCTCTTAGACCAAGACACATAGTAATTTGCTCACATTAATTCTTCCATTCCACTCCCAATGCACTCTCTCACATGCATGCAGCCAATGAAAAAGCACACATGAAGTGTATTAACTTTTCAGCCATGGCACCAACAACAATAGCTTTTAATACAACCAATGAAATGGTTGCATGCATGCACCTTTCCAACGCGGGGCCTTATAAAAGGGGACATGCTTGTGATGCTGAGAGGCCTAATAAACCCGGACGGAGGGAGTATGCTCTAATTATCACTTACACACCTATATGCACTTTCTGAATTAGTGGTCCACAATCAATGTTGATTAATTAATTGTCTTTATTTGTTGTTGCTTCCTCATCATTAGCTTAACTTTGATATTTCTCTTATTCCGAGGTACCAATTTATGATGCCCCAAAAATATAATTCATATATAGGATGTAACTTTTAAGTTAGGATGAGCCATATAATGTACTCTCTCCATTTCAAAATAAGTGTCTCAACTTTGTACTAACTTTAGTACAAAGTCTTACTAAGGTCACTACATTTATTTTGGTACCGAGGGAGTACTTCATCCTAATGCCACCAAGTAATCTGCTATGCCGCTTAAGTCCCTCCTCCTTGCCAATGGCTCCCATCCATGACGGCCTCCCATACAAGCACTCGACACTACCGCGAAGATGGTTCTGCATCCCATCGTTATTTCTTTCCCAGACGTTGTCATGGGCATTAATATTAGAACTAAATTTGCAACAATTTTATTTTCCATTGAAATGCTCGACGTGATTGTTATTACTTACTACATTTTATTATTTTTGATGTTCTTTATGTTGCCATGATGTTATGTATAGATCAAAAGTTTTACGAAAAGAAAATGTTGTCAGTAGATCAATTTACTCTGACTGGCACCCATGTCCTAAGCTCCATGTCATGAACTCGTGATCCTCAAATTATACATATTTTTTTGATCATAAGCAACTTATCCCGGGACATAGTTCCTCGACCCGACCAGCCATGGTTTATAGGAACAAAAAAAATTCCCGTTGCAACGCACAGGCATTTGTGCTAGTTATTAGTAAATGATATAGCAAACCGGATCCAAAACATAGTTATTTTAATCCGAAGAAGTGTCGGTGCAACTATTGTTGTTCTCTAATCTTCAGGTGCAGAAATACTAATCAACCAACGTGAATGATTGGCCTTTTTTTGCGATAGAAAGAGAGTTTTATTCCATATGCATAGGGTTACAATCAAGAGGCACCAAATCCTCAATACAAGGAGGGCATCTCCCTAGCAATACAGCAGTAGTGAACTCCGTACGACTATACAAAGCCAACTGATGTGCTACACTATTTTGCTCACGCTTGATTTTTGAAGGAACAAACTTCCGAGTCTCCGTATGATGCTTGACCTCCATCACCAAGTGTCCATAAGCTGACCTGGTTAAACTCTCTCCAGTCAATGCTGCCAACGCCGATGCTGAGTCTGACTGCACAACAATTGGCATGGAACAATGTTGCACGACCAGTGCCATGCCTTGCATGATCGCATGCAGTTCCGCTTCCAACGCGTCGTTGCAATTGAATATACACCTGTATGCTACAAAGATAACACTCCCATCTTGACGCCGTAGGATCATACCCGCCGCAGCAGACCCGTCCTCCTGCATAAAAGCACCGTCCACCGAGAGGGCGGCGAATTCAGCCAGCGGCCGCGGCCAAGCCAAAGGGGCGCTCGGCCTGGGAACTACGTATGGAGCCTCCTGTACCCTCGGCATCTTCCCTTTAATAATTTCTTCCATTGAAAATCTGCCGCATAGGTTGAGTGAGTTCATGTAACTCTGGAGGTAGTCTGATGTCGCCGACAACGGGGGAGCCTCCTTGCCATGAGTGAGATCTGAGCACAAAGACCAAATTTGCCATATCAGCATGATCGTGCAATCCCTCATTTGATCATCGCAGTTCGCAAGAACATTTAACAGCCAGTCCTGTCCAGTATCATGTAAAACATCATTGCTAGGAAGATGCCATACCAGCCTCATGTGTGTCCAAATTCTGCTTGCATGATCACATGAAACAAGACCATGGAAGCTCGTCTCCTTCTCTCTCCCACATAACGGACATCCATCCCTAAGTGAGATGTGTCTATATTTCTTGCACTCATTTGCAGCAAGGGCACCCGAAACAGCCTTCCAAGCCATAATCTTCATTTTCAACGGAACTTGGGAACTCCAAATACGCTGCCAGATAGGCCTCCGTCCGGAGGGGTACCACTGGAGGAACTTAAGTGTATCGAATGCTGAACTTCCGTTGCGAGATGGTAAGCACTTCGGACACTAAAGTGTCCACTCTTTTCAGGGAACCACGCAATGAAATCCTGCGCATTCCTAGGAGAAGTACGAATCTTCAGAATCTCCCGCACATCCAAGTCCCAAAAGTGTTCCCTGAGCCGCTGCACATTCCATGCACCATGCTCATCCAAGAAGTCAGCCACCCAATTGTATCGAAATTCCCCTTGGGAGTTACTGGCCGAAAATTATGTCCTCTAGGGATCCAAACATCTCTCCATGTTTTAATGTGAGTACCATTACCTACTCGCCATATAATGCCTTTCTTCAAAAGATCAAGTCTGTGAACAATACCTTTCCACACCGCCGAAGAACTAGCTGAGAATACCGTGTCCAATAAATTCCCCCTTGGGTAGTATTTAGCCTTCAACAAACAAGCACACAAGCTGTCTGGACAATCCAGGAGACGCCACGCCTGCTTGGCCAAAAAAGCTTGATTAAAGGCCCTCATATCACGAAATCCCATACCTCCCATAGCCTTCGGAAGCAGCATCTTCTCCCAACTAAGCCATGCCATCTTCCTCTTCCCGTTCTCCACCCTCCCACCAATACTGCCTCATCATCTTTGTAAGATCATCACACACCGAAGCAGGAAGTTGGAACACACTCATAATGTATGTTGGAATTGATTGTGCCATAGCCTTGATGAGGATCTCCTTGTTCCCAACAGAAACATATTGTTCACTCCAATCAATTAGTCTTTTCCTTAGCCTGTCCTGAAGGGTCTCAAACTGACCCTTATGCACTCTACCTTCAGGTACCGGCAAACCGAGGTATTTTGGTTCAAACACTTGTTGTTGCACCTCCAAGATATTATTGATTTCCTCCACCACTGACGCATTACAGTTTTCAGAGAAAAGGATGGAACACTTCTCGGGATTAATAAGTTGACCTGTCGCCGAGGAATAAGTGTTCAACAAACCTTTAACAATGTTCGCTTGCTGGCCAGAAGCTTCAAAAAACAACAAGGTATCATCCGCAAATAAAAGGTGAGATATCACCGGTGCACCATGGCAAATGGTCACTCCTCTCAAGCTTCCTTCATTCACTGATTTTGACAGGAGAGCAGAAAGAGCATCAGCAACAAATAGAAATAAGAAAGGAGACAATGGGTCACCTTGTCGAAGTCCTCTTGAAGGTGTAAAAACCTCCAATAACTTCCCATTAAATTTGACAGAATATCGTACTGATCTCATACATGTCATAATCCAAGAAATCCATTGATTTGAGAACCCCTATTTGTTTAACGCCTTCTCCAGGAAGTCCCAATCAACACGATCATAGGCCTTGGACAAATCAAGCTTATACGCACACGCATCAATAATGTTTCCTTTCAGATTTTGTATGTGATGAATGCACTCAAAGGCAATGATAGAATTATCCGAGATAAGCCGGCTCGGGATAAAAGCACTTTGGTTTACGATATCAACTCTGAGAGCAGCGGCCTAAGCCGATTAACCATGCATTTAGACACAATTTTATAAATAACATTGCAAAGACTGATCGGCCTAAAGTCCTTGAGCTCTTTGGGGTGAGAAACTTTCGGAATAAGGACGATTGCCGTGCCAGAGACAAAAAAGTCTAACACCGCTGCAATAATTTGAGGTTTTAACTCTGACCAGTTACGCTGGAAAAACCTTGCTAGAAATCCATCCGTTCCGGGCGCCTTCAACGGTCCTATTTGAAAAAGAGCATTCGACGCCTCCTCTTCAGAAAAAGGGGCGCACAGCCTGTTGTTCATAGCTTCAGACACCTTCGGAAAAACTCCATCAAGCACACTGTCCGGAGTTAAGGTTGGATCCTTGGTGTAAACTTCCTTGAAATAAGATGTCACCATTCGTTCCATGTCAGAAGGGGATGAGCACCAAGTACCATCAGACCGTCGCAGCTTCTGAATATAGTTCCTTCTTGCATGCCAAACGGCCCTCCGATGCAAGTAAGCAGTATTGCGTTCACCCTCCTTCGGCCACGTAATTCGTGACCGTTGAAGCCACATCATCTCTTCACAATACAATAGTTCATCCAGCTGAAACATTTTCTGACGGATCTCAGCACGGTCGGCATCCCTAAGCTGTAGATCAGCCAACTCCTCCCGTAGTTTCTCAATTTCATGTGTCACATGGACAAAGTGCTACTTACTCCATGCCCGGAGCCCCTTCATCATGTCACGCAGGGCCTCACGGACCGCCGCGAGGTCACCAGCAGGATTGCTCCTCGCCCAGTTCCTTGCCACAACTTCGGCTAGCACGGGATGCCGTTCCCACATAATCTCATACCGGGGCGACGCCCGACCCCTCTTTGGTTCCACCATTGTGAGCTGCACCAGAAGCGGACTATGATCAGAACATGAGGATGCCAGATGAAGCACCTGCGCAGCAGGGAAGAGCTCCCTCCAATTCTCATCCGCGCATGCTCTGTCGAGGCGGACCCGAACGGACCGGTCACCTGGCTGACCATTGTCATATGTAAAAGGAAATCCCGAGAAGCACAAGTCCCATAGCTCACAAGCCATCAAACAATCATGAAATAACATCATTTGATTCTCAGAACGATGGTTCCTTGACATGTGCTCATGCTGCCACATAGCCTCGTTAAAGTCTGAAGGAAATATGCCCTAGAGGCAATAATAAAGTTATTATTTATTTCCTTATATCATGATAAATGTTTATTATTCATGCTAGAATTATATTAACCGGAAACATAATACATGTGTGAATACATAGACAAACAGAGTGTCACTAGTATGCCTCTACTAGACTAGCTCGTTAATCAAAGATGGTTATGTTTCCTAACCATGGACAAAGAGTTGTTATTTGATTAACGGGATCACATCATTAGGTGAATGATCTGATTGACATGACCCATTCCATTAGCTTAGCACCCGGTCGTTTAGTATGTTGCTATTGCTTTCTTCATGACTTATACATGTTCCTATGACTATGAGATTATGCAACTCCAGTTTACCGGAGGAACACTTTGTGTGCTACCAATCGTCACAGCGTAACTGGGTGATTATAAAGGTGCTCTACAGGTGTCTCCAAAGGTACATGTTGGGTTGGCGTATTTCGAGATTAGGGTTTGTCACTCCGATTGTCGGAGAGGTATCTCTGGGCCCTCTCGATAATACACATCACATAAGCCTTGCAAGCATTGCAACTAATGAGTTAGTTGTGAGATGATGTATTACAGAACGAGTAAAGAGACTTGCCGGTAACGAGATTGAACTAGGTATTGAGATACCGACAATCGAATCTTGGGCAAGTAACATACCGATGACAAAGGGAACAACGTATGTTGTTATGCGGTCTGACCGATAAAAGATCTTCGTAGAATATGTAGGAGCCAATATGAGCATCCAGGTTCCGCTATTGGTTATTGACCGGAGACATGTCTCGGTCATGTCTACATTGTTCTCAAACCCGTAGGGTCCGCACGCTTAAGGTTTCGATGACAGTTATATTATGAGTTTATGAGATTTTGATGTACCGAAGGAGTTCGGAGTCCCGGATGGGATCGGGGACATGACGAGGAGTCTCGAAATGGTCCAGACATAAAGATTGATATATTGGAAGCCTATATTTGGATATCGGAAGTGTTCCGGGTGAAATCGGGATTTTACGGGAGTACCGGGAGGTTACTGGAACCCCCCGGGAGGTATATGGGCCTTAGTGGGCCTTAGTGGAAGAGAGGAGAGGTGGCCAGGGCTGGGCCGTGCGCCCCTCCCCCCCTAGTCCGAATAGGACAAGGAGAGGGGGGCGGCGCCCCCCTTCCTTCTCTCTCTCCTCTTTCCCCTCCTGAATCCTATTCCAACTAGGAAAAGGGGGGAATCCTACTCCCGGAGGGAGTAGGACTCCTCCTGGCGCGCCCTCTCCTGGCCGGCCGCACCCCCCCCCCCTTTGATCCTTTATATACGGAGGCAAGGGGCACCCCTAGAGACACAAGTTGATCCACGTGATCATATTCTTAGCCGTGTGCGGTACCCCCTTCCACCATAGTCCTCGATAATATTGTAGCGGTGCTTAGGCGAAGCCCTGCGATGGTAGTACATCAAGATAGTCATCACGCCATCGTGCTGACGGAACTCTTCCCCGACACTTTGTTGGATCGGAGTCCGGGGATCGTCATCGAGCTGAACGTGTGCTAGAACACGGAGGTGCCGTAGTTTCGGTGCTTGATCGGTCGGGCCGTGAAGACGTATGACTACATCAACCACGTTGTGCTAACGCTTCCGTTGTCGATCTAGAAGGGTACATAGATTACACTCTCCCCTCTCGTTGCTATGCATCACCATGATCTTGCGTGTGCGTAGGAAATTTTTTGAAATTACTACGTTACCCAACAGTGGCATCAGAGCCTAGGTTTTATGTGTTGATGTTATTTGCACGAGTAGAACACTAGTGAGTTGTGGGCGATATAAGTCATACTTCTTACCAACATGTCATACTTTGGTTCGGCGGTATTGTTGGATGAAGCGGCCCGGACCGACATTACGCGTACGCTTACGCGAGACTGGTTCTCCCGACGTGCTTTGCACAAAGGTGGCTAGCGGGTGACAGTTTCTCCAACTTTAGTTGAACCGAGTGTGGCTACGCCCGGTCCTTGCGAAGGTTAAAACAGCACCAACTTGACAAACTATCGTTGTAGTTTTGATGCGTAGGTAAGATTGGTTCTTGCTTAAGCCCGTAGCAGCCACGTAAAACTTGCAACAACAAAGTAGAGGACGTCTAACTTGTTTTTGCAGGGCATGTTGTGATGTGATATGGCCAAGACATGATGCTAAATTTTATTGTATGAGATGATCATGTTTTGTAACCGAGTTATCGGCAACTGGCAGGAGCCATATGGTTGTCGCTTTATTGTATGCAATGCAATCGCGCTGTAATGCTTTACTTTATCACTAAGCGGTAGCGATAGTCGTGGAAGCATAAGATTGGCGAGACGACAACGATGCTACGATGGAGATCAAGGTGTCGCGCCGGTGACGATGGTGATTATGACGGTGCTTCGAAGATGGAGATCACAAGCATAAGATGATGATGGCCATATCATATCACTTATATTGATTGCAGGTGATGTTTATCTTTTATGCATCTTATCTTGCTTTGATTGACGGTAGCATTATAAGATGATCTCTCACTAATTATCAAGAAGTGTTCTCCCTGAGTATGCACCGTTGCGAAAGTTCTTCGTGCTGAGACACCACGTGATGATCGGGTGTGATAGGCTCTACGTTCAAATACAACGGGTGCAAAACAGTTGCACACGCGGAATACTCAGGTTACACTTGACGAGCCAAGCATAAACAGATATGGCCTCGGAACACGGAGACCGAAAGGTTGAGCGTGAATCATATAGTAGATATGATCAACATAGTGATGTTCACCAATGAAGCTACTCCATCTCACGTGATGATCGGACATGGTTTAGATGATTTGGATCATGTAATCACTTAGAGGATTAGAGGGAGTTCTTTAAGTAATATGATTAATTGAACCTAAATTTATCATGAACTTAGTACGTGATAGTATCTTGCTTATTCATGTTTGATTGTAGATAGATGGCCCGTACTGTTGTTCCGTTGAATTTTAATGCATTCCTTGAGAAAGCAAAGTTGAAAGATGATGGTAGCAATTACACGGACTGGGTCCGTAACTTGAGGATTATCCTCATTGCTGCACAGAAGAATTACGTCCTGGAAGCACCGTTGGGTGCTAGGCCTGCTGCTGGAGCAACACCAGATGTTATGAACGTCTGGCAGAGCAAAGCTGATGACTACTCGATAGTTCAGTGTGCCATGCTTTACGGCTTAGAATCGGGACTTCAACGACGTTTTGAACATCATGGAGCATATGAGATGTTCCAGGAGTTGAAGTTAATATTTCAAGCAAATGCCCGGATTGAGAGATATGAAGTCTCCAATAAGTTCTATAGCTGCAAGATGGAGGAGAACAGTTATGTCAGTGAGCATATACTCAAAATGTCTGGGTATAATAATCACTTGATTCAATTGGGAGTTAATCTTCCAGATGATTGCGTCATTGACAGAATTCTCCAATCACTGCCACCAAGCTACAAGAGCTTCGTGATGAACTATAATATGCAAGGGATGAATAAGACTATTCCCGAGCTCTTCGCAATGCTGAAAGCTACGGAGGTAGAAATCAAGAAGGAGCATCAAGTGTTGATGGTCAACAAGACCACTAGTTTCAAGAAAAAGGGCAAAGGGAAGAAGAAGGGGAACTTCAAAAAGAACAGCAAGCAAGTTGCTGCTCAAGAGAAGAAACCCAGACCTGGACCTAAGCCTGAAACTGGGTGCTTCTACTGCAAGCAGACTGGTCACTGGAAGCGGAACTGCCTCCAGTATTTGGCGGATAAGAAGGATGGCAAGATGAACAAAGGTATATGTGATATACATGTTATTGATGTGTACCTTACTAATGCTCGCAGTAGCACCTGGGTATTTGATACTGGTTCTGTTGCTAATATTTGCAACTCAAAACAGGGACTACGGATTAAGCGAAGATTGGCCAAGGACGAGGTAACGATGCGCGTGGGAAATGGTTCCAAAGTCGATGTGATCGCAGTCGGCACGCTACCTCTACATCTACCTTCGGGATTAATATTAGACCTAAATAATTGTTATTGGTGCCGGCGTTAAGCATGAACATTATATCTGGATCTTATTTGATGCGAGACGGTTATTCATTTAAATCAGAGAATAATGGTTGTTCTATTTACATGAGTAATATCTTTTATGGTCATGCACCCTTAAAGAATGGTCTATTCTTATTAAATCTCGATAGTAGTGACACACATATTCATAGTGTTGAAACCAAAAGATGCAGAGTTGATAATGATAGTGCAACTTATTTGTGGCACTGCCGTTTAGGTCATATCGGTATAAAGCGCATGAAGAAACTCCATACTGATGGGCTTTTGGAACCACTTGATTATGAATCACTTGGTACTTGCGAACCGTACCTTATGGGTAAGATGACAAAAACACCGTTCTCCGGTACTATGGAGAGAGCAACAGATTTGTTAGAAATCATACATACAGATGTATGTGGTCCGATGAATGTTGAGGCTCGTGGCGGATATCGTTACTTTCTCACCTTCACAGATGACTTAAGCAGATATGGGTATATCTACTTAATGAAACACAAGTCTGAAACATTTGAAAAGTTCAAAGAATTTTAGAGTGAAGTTGAAAATCATCGTAACAAGAAAATAAAATTCCTACGATCTGATCGTGGAGGAGAATATTTGAGTTACGAGTTTGGTGTACATTTGAAACAATGTGGAATAGTTTCGCAACTCACGCCACCCAGAACACCACAGCGTAATGGTGTGTCCGAATGTCGTAATCGTACTTTACTAGATATGGTACGATCTGTGATGTCTCTTACTGATTTACCGCTATTGTTTTGGGGATATGCTCTAGAGATGGCCGCATTCACGTTAAATAGGGCACCATCAAAATCCGTTGAGACGACGCCTTATGAACTGTGGTTTGGCAAGAAACCAAAGTTGTCATTTCTGAAAGTTTGGGGCTGCGATGCTTATGTGAAAAAGCTTCAACCTGATAAGCTCGAACCCAAATCGGAAAAATGTGTCTTCATAGGATATCCAAAGGAAACTATTGGATACACCTTCTATCACAGATCCGAAGGCAAGACTTTTGTTGCTAAATTCGGAAACTTTCTGGAGAAGGAGTTTCTCTCGAAAGAAGTGAGTGGGACGAAAGTAGAACTTGACGAGGTAACTGTATTTAACCCCTTATCGGAAAGTAGTACATCACAGAAATCTGTTTCTGTGACACCTACACCAATTAGTGAGGAAGCTAATGATAATGATCATAAAACTTCAGAACAAGATACTACTGAACCTCGTAGATCAACCAGAGTGAGATCCGCGCCAAAGTGAGATCTGCGCCAGAGTGGTACGGTAATCCTGTTCTGGAAGTCATGCTACTAGATCATGATGAACCTACGAACTATGAAGAAGCGATGGTGAGCCCAGATTCCGCAAAATGGCTTGAAGCCATGAAATCTGAGATGGGATCCATGTATGAGAACAAAGTATGGACTTTGGTTGACTTGCCCAATGATCGACAAGCAATAGAGAATAAATGGATCTTCAAGAAGAAGATGGACGCTGACGGTAATATTACTGTCTACAAAGCTCGCCTTGTCGCAAAAGGTTTTCAGCAAGTTCAAGGGATTGACTACGATGAGACCTTCTCACCCGTAGCGATGCTTAAGTCTGTCCGAATCATGTTAGCAATTGCCGCATTTTATGATTATGAAATTTGGCAGATGGATGTCAAAACTGCATTCCTGAATGGATTTCTGGAAGAAGAGTTGTATATGATGCAACCAGAAAGTTTTGTCGATCCAAAGGGAGGTAACAAAGTGTGCAAGCTCCAGCGACCCATTTATGGACTGGTGCAAGCCTCTCGGAGTTGGAATAAACGCTTTGATAGTGTGATCAAAGCATTTGGTTTTATACAGACTTTTGGAGAAGCCTGTATTTACAAGAAAGTGAGTGGGAGCTCTGTAGCATTTCTGATATTATATGTGGATGATATATTACTAATTGGAAATGATATAGAATTTCTGGATAGCATAAAGGGATACTTGAATAAGAGTTTTTCAATGAAAGACCTCGGTGAAGCTGCTTACATATTAGGCATTAAGATCTATAGAGATAGATCAAGACGCTTAATTGGACTTTCACAAAGCACATACCTTGACAAAGTTTTGAAGAAGTTCAAAATGGATCAAGCAAAGAAAGGGTTCTTGCCTGTGTTACAAGGTGTGAAGTTGAGTCAGACTCAATGCCCGACCACTGCAGAAGATAGAGAGAAAATGAAAGATGTTCCCTATGCTTTAGCCATAGGCTCTATCATGTATGCAATGCTGTGTACCAGACCTGATGTGTGCCTTGCTATAAGTCTAGTAGGGAGGTACCAAAGTAATCCAGGAGTGGATCACTGGACAGCGGTCAAGAACATCCTGAAATACCTGAAAAGGACTAAGGATATGTTTCTCGTTTATGGAGGTGACAAAGAGCTAATCGTAAATGGTTACGTCGATGCGAGCTTTGACACTGATCCGGACGATTCTAAATCGCAAACTGGATACGTATTTACATTAAACGGTGGAGCTGTCAGTTGGTGCAGTTCTAAACAAAGCGTCGTGGCGGGATCTACGTGTGAAGCAGAATACATAGCTGCTTCGGAAGCAGCAAATGAAGGAGTCTGGATGAAGGAGTTCATATCCGATCTAGGTGTCATACCTAGTGCATCGGGTCCAATGAAAATCTTTTGTGGCAATACTGGTGCAATTGCCTTGGCAAAGGAATCCAGATTTCACAAGAGAACCAAGCACATCAAGAGACGCTTCAATTCCATCCGGGATCTAGTCCAGGTGGGAGACATAGAGATTTGCAAGATACACATGGATCTGAATGTAGCAGACCCGTTGACTAAACCTCTTCCACGAGCAAAACATGATCAGCACCAAGGCTCCATGGGTGTTAGAATCATTACTGTATAATCTAGATTAATGAATCTAGTGCAAGTGGGAGACTGAAGGAAATATGCTCTAGAGGCAATAATAAAGTTATTATTTATTTCCTTATATCATGATAAATGTTTCTTATTCATGCTAGAATTGTATTAACCGAAAACATAATACATGTGTGAATACATAGACAAACAGAGTGTCACTAGTATGCCTCTACTAGACTAGCTCGTTAATCAAAGATGGTTATGTTTCCTAACCATGGACAAAGAGTTGTTATTTGATTAACGGGATCACATCATTAGGTGAATGATCTGATTGACATGACCCATTCCATTAACTTAGCACCCGATCGTTTAGTATGTTTCTATTGCTTTCTTCATGACTTATACATGTTCCTATGACTACGAGATTATGCAACTCCCGTTTACCGAAGGAACACTTTGTGTGCTACCAAACGTCACAACGTAACTGGGTGATTATAAAGGTGCTCTACAGGTGTCTCCAAAGGTACATGTTGGGTTGGCGTATTTCGAGATTAGGATTTGTCACACCGATTGTCGGAGAGGTATCTCTGGGCCCTCTCGGTAATACACATCACATATGCCTTGAAAGCATTGCAACTAATGAGTTAGTTGTGAGATGATGTATTACGGAACGAGTAAAGAGACTTTCCGGTAACGAGATTGAACTAGGTATTGAGATACCGACGATCGAATCTTGGGCAAGTAACATACCGATGACAAAGGGAACAACGTATGTTGTTATGCGGTCTGACCGATAAAAGATCTTCGTAGAATATGTAGGAGCCAATATGAGCATCCAGGTTCCGCTATTGGTTATTGACCGGAGATATGTCTCGGTCATGTCTACATTGTTCTCGAACCCGTAGGGTCCGCACGCTTAAGGTTTCGATGACAGTTATATTATGAGTTTATGAGTTTTTGATGTACCGAAGGAGTTCGGAGTCCTGGATGGGATCGGGGACATGACGAGGAGTCTTGAAATGGTCGATACATAAAGATTGATATATTAGAAGCCTATATTTGGATATCGGAAGTGTTCCGGGTGAAATCGGGATTTTACCGGTGTACCGGGAGGTTACCGGAACCCCCCGGGAGGTATATGGGACTTAGTGGGCCTTAGTGGAAGAGAGGAGAGGTGGCCAGGGCTGGGCTGTGCGCCCCTCCCCCCCTAGTCCGAAT
>NC_057794.1:16581034-16584412 GCF_018294505.1 Triticum aestivum
CGGAGGCAAGGGGCACCCCTAGAGACACAAGTTGATCCACATGATCATATTCTTAGCCGTGTGCGGTACCCCCTTCCACCATAGTCCTTGATAATATTGTATCGGTGCTTAGGCGAAGCCCTGCGACGGTAGTACATCAAGATCGTCACCACGCCGTCGTGCTGACGGAACACTTCCCCGACACTTTGCTGGATCGGAGTCCGGGGATCATCATCGAGCTGAACGTGTGCTAGAACTCGGAGGTGTCGTAGTTTCGGTGCTTGATCGGTCGGGCCATGAAGACGTACGACTACATCAACCACGTTGTGCTAACGCTTCCGTTGTCGATCTACAAGGGTACGTAGATTACACTCTCCCCTCTCGTTGCTGTGCATCACCATGATCTTACGTGTGCGTAGGAAATTTTTTGAAATTACTACGTTACCCAACAACGTCGCCACAAACCAACCACGGATCAGAAGAGCTCGCGCGCAACTAGGAAAGTGCACTCCACATGCGGTGCCGGTTCTCCACCCGAGGTTCGCCATATAGAAAGGTCGTCCTCCAAATCTTATCACTCGCCCTGTCCTCCACTCGCACATCAATGTACCGTGCACATGAATCCAACACAGTCACGTTAAGCTTCTCATCCCAATAGAGTGCGAGTCCTCCACTAAGACCATCACTCGAAACACTTGCAAAACCCTTCATATGTAACATCCATCTTAATCTCTCCATATTTGTAGAGGCCTGCCTTGTCTCAGACAAAAACACAAGCCCTGGGGAATTGGCTTTTGAGAGGGCCAAAACCTCACGAACTGTCCGGCGGTTCCCCACCCCCCGGCAGTTCCACACGAGGATATTCATTGCTCCCGGCAGTCCTCCTCGAAGGAGGCCGCCGATCTATCATCAGACCCATTGCTCAAGTCGACACGGGCTCTCTTGCTGTTGTTGGTGCTGGAAGGAGAGGAGTTCTCCATCTCATCCTCCCCCTTCCCTTGGGTAAGAGCCAAAACACCTCGAGAACTGTTATTTGCCACATTATTAGACCCTGATTGGTCACCCTCCAATGCGAGTCTTTTCCTAGCAGCAGGATCCACTTGCATGTTCTTGCATCCCTCCTCATACGGGCTTGTTGCCGCATCGAGGGTCTCGGGATCAAACACCTTCACCCCTGGCGATATGTTCTGTGAGGGTTGAGGAGCGGACTGCTTCTGGTTCCCCCCTCGGCTAAAGCTATCATGGGAAGGAGGCTTATTCAGGCCGTCCGCATAGAGCCAAGCGCCATACTTCTTATCCTTGTCCTCATGCACACCGGATCCGCACTCCTTGTAGTCGTGTCCAATCAGCCCACATACACTGCAAAATCGTGCCAATTTTTCATATCTCACCAAATAAATCTGGCGTTCTTTCCCCCTCATAACACTGACAAACTTGGTAAGGGGTCGGCGGACATCATGCCGAACCCTAACCCTAATGTAATCACCACGAGTATTACCATTGAGCCTCATCTCTACAATCTCTCCTGAATTCCGAAGCAGATTTTCCACAATGTTTTTCTTACAGAACGCCTCCGGGATCTTATGAATTTGGAGCCAGATCGGCATGAACACCATCATCACCTCTTCTGCTTTTGTGAAGCCATCATATGGAACCATCAGCACAAGTAGATTCCTGAAGAGCCATGGCCCTTGATCCATCATCCGTTCCCAGTCTCCCAAGCATGACGCCTGCACGACAAAGAGCTTCGAACCTACCGGGCAGAACCTCACCGGCTGCGCAGGATTCCATGATGCACACATATCTTTGTAGAAAGCCGACTGGCTGAAGGTCTTGTCCGTGCAAACCATAGCCAGCGCAAGCCATCTCACACTTTCATTGATATCTGGATCGGCTTCATCTATCACCAGATCATCAAATTCTTCGTCTTCCAAGTTGAGTTGTTCCAGCACATCACCAAGATCCAGCGCCCCGGATGAGCCGCCGCCAACACTGGTTCCTGAGAGAGCAACCGCAGGTGGATCCATCGCTACCGAGAGGAAGCAGGACCTGAGGGCATCGTTCGTAGGCCTCCTACAGGGAGGAGGGAGATCGATAGTAGCGGGTACTCACGGGCGCCGGAATCGCCAGCGAGGATAGAAAACCCTAGCCTTACGCTAGGGGAAACCGAGTCGACTTCTAGATCTGTCTACTTAGTTTTGTCTTCTCTTAGGAAGACGGGCAGATTTAAATCTCAGGACCAGAGACAGTGTGAATGATTGGCCTTGATTCCTCTTGATAGATTAACAACATATCCAAAGAAAAAGTAGTTGGTTGCTAACTGCACAGTATTGTGACGAACAACGACAAAGTGATATATTCAGTTCAAGAAAAGTCAAGAACTTCAGAAAGAACTACCACTACCTATCATTGCATTACATATTTATTGTGATAGACAAACTCGAAAAGCATATCAACAATGCATCGAACAATTTGGGCATCGCAAGAAGGGCTACAAATCCTTCATATATTGATTTTGGTGCCACTGAAACTCATCTTTCTTCATGTACTATTTTGTATATACACAAACGGTAAGAAAAAAAGGAAACAGAACTTGTGAGATGTATGATGCTCGGATATGCATGAACCTGACGTTATTGTGCCTATTTGTAGCATTGTTAAACACGTGTGGCTGTTCGTCGCCACAACCTGCTGTTATTCCTTTGTTGGTTGCACCAGTCCCCTGCTCGTCGCCGCGCTGTCCTACCTTGCTAGTAGTCATCCGGTGCCCAGCTTTGCAAGCCATGTGTCTTCTTGTGCCTGCATAGCATTCCCAAGCGGCATGTGCAGGCAAACTCCCGTCCACGGGAACCTGCTAATTAATCGTTCATTAGTGCTCATGGATGGTGCGGCTGATGGAGGACACGCCAGGGACATGTCCACTTCCAAGACTTCCGTTGGTTTCATCTACAAAACGAAATTAGATGCTAGATTGGATATGAAGTAACTAGGAGACCAAGGGGTGATGGATCAGATCATACCATTTCTTCTAGATTATGTAGTTCCGATGGAACACTGAAGCGGAGGGCGACATGGATGGAGACACCGCATCATGGTTAGCCTGAGATAGGAAGGAAAGGGATGATCGGGTTTGGTTTGCTAGATTTTTTTTCAGCTTATAATTGATGCGTGCTTTGTGGAGGAAGGTGTCTAGGAGGGAGAAATTTTTAGGAAGAGGCATGCACGTGGGACATCAGGCCAAGGACTCTTTTTCTTGGTTTTTTAAGGCCAAGGACTCTTTGAGGGACGTCATCATAGGCTTTGACATGGGGCATTAGGCTAGGACTCTTTGAGGCAAATAATCGTACGGCTGTAGATAGTTAATCTGAAGATCGAACGGACAATTTTCTTAGTTGTGAG
>NC_057794.1:16584422-16588928 GCF_018294505.1 Triticum aestivum
AACTTTTTTAAAATATATGAATTTTTAAAAATTTGATGAACTTTTTGCAAAGTGAAATAACTTTTTCAAATTTATTAATTTTTCTTTCAAATTTGATGAACTTTTTTACAAACTTGATACACTTTTTTTAAATTCGACTGACTTTTTTGCAAAATGATTAACTTTTTTGAAGTTTGTGGTTATTTTTTCAAAATTATGAACTTTTTTCCGAAAATCAGTGAGCTCTTTTCCAAAAATCAGTGAACTCTCTTCTGAACCAATGGTTTTTTTTTCAAAATTGATGAAATTTTTAAAAAAAATTGAACCTTTTTCGGAATTGATGAACTTTTCTTCAACTTTGTGAACAAATTTTAAATTCCATGAACATTTTTTGAATTCAGTATTTTTTCGAATTCTATGAATTTTTTGTTTTTGTTTGTTTTTCGTATTGACTCAAAAGTCAACTATGAACCGGTCAACTGTCATGAATAAAAAAAAGGAAAATAACTGTGTTTTTTACGGGTTGCATTTTAAAGATAAAAGAAGGAGTCTAGCACATCAGGTGTGATGGGAGACTTGGTCAATGTGTTCGTTGTTAAAACTGGAGCATCGCGTTTTGAATCATGGTGTGCACACCCTTTTTTGGGTATTAAACGGAGAAAAAATAAGTAGTAATGGGTTGGCCCACTAGGCGCTGCAGTGAGCGCCGGTTCAGTTCTACAGCCACGTTTTCAAACAGTCACTTTTCGCAGGCTAGCCCCACAAATCGAGAATCCAGCATACCCATGGGCCGAATGGCTGTTAGACAAAAAAATTATTTGCCTTAATAAAAAGACAAAAAACATTATTGTCTGACCGTACCCTAACACCTATTTCTATTTCGCGCCTTTAGCGTTGTTTTCTACTATTCTGGCAACTTCGCGCAACCCCCTCTGTCCTGGGCTTGGACTACTTAGTTTTTTTATATTCTCTTAACCTTCAAAAAATAGGAGACCAAGGTGGAGAGAAGAACAACTTACTTGTTGTGCACACTTACTTCTCTTTTTTTTCTTGCGTGGAAAATGTAACGCTAAACAAGGCAGTGCATTCCATGGTTTTCTTTCTGTTTTTTCGTCCAGTTTTTCTCCAACTTTTTTCACTTATTTGTCTTCTTTTCCTGTTCCTTTTTCTTTTATTTTCTTAATTTGCAAACTTTTTTCAAACTCATGAACCTTTTAAAACTCACAAACCTTCTTCAAATTCATAAACAATTTTCAAATTCATGGACTTTCCACAAATTCGTGAACTTTTTTCAAATCCATGATTTTTTTTGTAAAATTCGTGAACTTTTTTTTGAATCTATGAACATATATTACAGATTCATGATTTTTCTGTAAAATTAATGAACTTTTTTTTGAATCTATGAACATATATTACAGATTCATGATAATTTTCTAAACCCACAAACTTGTTTTCAAATCCATGAACTTTTATTCTAGTCTGCGAACTTTTTCAAATCAACGAATGTTTTATAATCCGCAAAGTTTTGTTCAACAACCAGGACTTTTCCAAATTCGTGAACTTTTACCTTATCTGTAATATTTTTTTAAATTCATGAACTTTATTCAAAAATCATGATTTTTCTTCAAAATTCATGAACTTTTATCATTTTTTACTATTTTCAAATATGTGAACTTTCCCCTATTTGCGAACTTTTTCAAATTGGTGAAATTTTTGAATTCATGAACTTTTCAAATGTGCATACTTTTTGTCCAAATTGGTAAACTTTTTTTCAAATTTGTCAACTTTTTGCAGATTTATGATCTTTTTAAATTCATAAAAAAATCCAATTCTTTGATAAGTCAACGGCCAATGGAGTCAAATGGTCAAAGGGTTGAACATTCAACTGTGAAAAGTTCAAAGGTTAGTGGTTAAAAAGTTAAACTGCCAACTAATGAGAACAACGTTCGAGCTTCAGGCTGCTGTGGAGCGATCGATTAAGATGCTTTGGTGGGACCCTGGTAAACTTCAGCCAACACACTCCGTGCTGTGATGACTAATGGATGCATCTTCCTAAGATTCAGATATTATGCTTTGTCATACATATAGTTCACACCATTATGAATTTTCATCATGCTTGTATACGTGTTGCGGGTTATGTACTTTATAACCATAACTCATTTCATCAACATTTTTTTATGTTCTTTTCATCATTGTGCCTTAGATAGAGTGCATAGTGTTCTCCATAATGATTATGCTGAAAGGACCAACCATCTGGTTCAATGCAGAATACTTGTTGCTTGGCAATTTATAGAAATATTATACTACTGTGTGAATAGACCGTTCAAATGGCCCAAACAGAGGTATGTTTTGTTTTTCATATTACGATCTGGAGTTGTTTTATTTTGAGATGGTACTTGAGAAGAGTTATACTCCCTACGTTACTAAATATAAGACTTATTTACAGTTTAAATTCAACTGCCAAAACGTCTTATATTTAGGAATGGGGGAGTAGTAAAGTTGAGTTAGGACTTGATCACTAAGGAT
The DNA here is from genome assembly GCF_018294505.1 of Triticum aestivum. Classification (NCBI taxonomy): domain Eukaryota; kingdom Viridiplantae; phylum Streptophyta; class Magnoliopsida; order Poales; family Poaceae; genus Triticum; species Triticum aestivum. Next base: position 16,586,928 of record NC_057794.1, read on the forward strand.
TCTTCTTAGAGAAGGATGTTTACTACTCCCTCCGTACCAGTGCATTAAGCACATTATCAAAACCAGATAATCCTAAAATATTTATGTATGATGCATTAACTCCACGTCTCGTTCCTTGTTTCTTGCCATGAAGAAGTAATCAACCAATAGGGACATGGGGCGTGTATGCCTTTAATGACTTGAGACTATCTAGCATATCATGCAGTGGTTAGTTATCTGCATTTACTGGTATTAATTAGCAAATAAACATCAAGCTCTCTCGTGACAAAGCCCCTGGACCAGATGGTTTTAGCACCAATTTTGTGAAGCACTGTTGGGACATTATTCCTACTGATTTCTATGCGTTGATTGAGGATTTTTATCATGGCAGAATCAGTTTGCAGAGCATCAACTCCTCTTTCATCACTCTCATACCTAAAAAGGATGCTCCTGTTACCCCCAATGACTTCAGACCTGTTTCTCTTCTAAACTGCTCTGTCAAAATCATTACCAAGTTGCCTGCAAACAGGTTGCAATCTGTTATTTTGAAGCTGGTTCATGCTAACCAATATGGTTTTTTTAAATCAAGATCCATTCAGGATTGTTTAGCTTGGACATATGAATACATCAATCAATGCAAACATTCTAGGAGTGAAGTCATTGTAATCAAGTTGGATTTTGAGAAAGCTTTTGATCTCATTGAGCATTAAGCAATCAGGAATATTCTCACTGCTAAAGGTTTTGGCACTCGATGGCTTATGTGGATGAACATGATTTTTTCCTCTGGGTATTCTTCTGTTCTCCTCAATGGTGTTCTAGGGAAGCAATTCTTGTGTAAAAGGAGGGTTAGACAAGGTGATCATGTTTCTCCTTTGCTCTTTGTTCTAGCCGCAGACATTTTGCAATCAATCCTCAATGAAGCCATGCATAACAATTTGATAAGGAGACCCCTGGAGCATCACCCTTGCCCTGATTTTCCAGTTATTCAATATGCAGATGATACTATCATTATCATGCCTGCAAGCAAAGCTCAGATTGAACATCTGAAGAACTTACTCCTCCATTTCTCTATCTTTACTGGTCTGAGGGTAAATTATGAGAAATCTGTTATGGTCCCGATTAACACCAGTCCCTCAAATTTGCAGTCTTTAGCAAACAGACTTGGTTGTGTGACTGGTAGTTTTCCTTTCACATACCTTGATTTGCCCTTGGGTCTCACTAAACCTAAGCTGGAAGATTTTGCCCCTATCATCGAGAGAATTGATAGAAGGCTCTCTGGTTGCTCCACTTTGTTGTCTTTTGGAGATAAGCTCACTCTTCTCAAATCTGTCTTCACTAGCTTGCCTACCTTTTTCATGAGCACTCTGGATCTTCCCCTGGGCATTGTAGATCAAATCAATAAATATCTTAGGCATTGTTTTTGGAGAAAGTATGGTATGAAGGACAGAGGCACAGCCATAATATCTTGGAAAAAAGTGTGTGTTCCCAAAGATCAAGGGGGACTGGGTGTACTCAGCATTGCTGTTCATAACAATACTACTAGAAAAAGGGCTATAGATGAAAATGACACTAATGGCGCACCAGACATGTGGTGCGCCATTACTATATACTAATGGTGCACCATCTGCTGGTGCGCCATTAGTGTGGAAGACACTAATGGCGCACCAGGCACACGGTGCGCCAGCAGTAACAAAATGTTTTTTTTCATTTTTTCAAACATACTAATGGCGCATCCGGGCAGAGTGCGCGCACCAGCCGTAGAGTGCGCCACTACTATATTTTTTTACTTTTGTACAAAACTACTAATGGCGCACCGTTGCATAGTGCGTCATTACTAGTTTAAACTAGTAATGGGCACTTTTTTTTACTTTTTGATATCATGAATATTTTTAAATTTCATGGGCACTTTTTGAATTCATGAATATTTTTTCAAATTTGATGATATTTTTTCATATTCCATTTGAAAAAATATTGAATATTCATGAGGACACTCGATCTCGATCCCCCTCCCTCTCGATAGCT
>NC_057794.1:16589843-16601643 GCF_018294505.1 Triticum aestivum
CTCCCCTTCCCCTCCTCCTCCTCCCCTTGCCCCCCGCCTGTGCTGGGGCTGACGGCCCCTTCTCTGTCTCGCAGGGCTCCGGCACCTCTACGACACCGACGCCTCCCTCGTCTAGGGCGTCTGCGCCTTCTTCCACCTCCGGCCACCGCAGCCTCACCGTCGATCCCCGCACGAGCTCGCCATCGTCTTCCTCTCGGTGAGCTGCACCGGTTCCCCTCCCCCCCTTTCTGTTAACTGAACATTGTCAGGTTTAGGTTCTGTTAACTGAAAAAGTTTAGATTCAGAAACATTGTTGGACTGATAGGAAGTTTGTTGAACAGAGCAATCTACACCTGTAATTTCTACTGTTATGCCTCTGTTGATTGTAATCTCTGCACATGTTTAATGTCTATGCTGTTGTGCGGCTGTTATGTGTGTCTATGTCGGTGAGCTTGTGTTATGCACTTCTGTGTTTTGATGTCCCCCCTTACCTTAGTTTTTTCATCTCACTGGTCCTTTTCATTGTATTGGTCCTTTTCATTTTAGTCAAAGAGGCCCCAAGTTCTCTCTTCACTTGTGTGGTGATTGTCTTGGTCCTTTTCATTTTTGTCAAAGAGGCCCCGAGTTCTCTCTTCACTTGTGTGGTGATTGTCTTGGTCCTTTTCATTTTTGTCATGGCATTCTTGAGGTGCTGATGTGTCTGAGGGCATGAACCATGATCAAGTTGAGTTCAGATTTCATTAGATTAGATGGATTATCATGCCTTGTGTCCTGATAGTTGGATATTTGAGTAGTATTGTCCACAGTAATAACTTTTACATGTTTGCATTGCTTCCAAGAGTAACAGCAGGTGCTTATGACACCTTTAGGAGATCTACTCATCTCTAATCATGCTACTCAAGGATAGGAACCGTAGGCATCTCTATATATTTTTCAGTGTCCTTTATTGGTGGTTCTATGATGTAGTCCAGATGAAACCAATTGCATGCATTGAGAAATAGAGTATTAAAACAGGACTTGATGTGGTTTTCCACTTAGCTATCTGAATTGAGAAAAAACATAGCTTTTGCAGTCTCTGAGGCAAAACTTGCTACTCCATATACAACTAATATTACTACTAGACAAGATACTACTCCATATACTACTAATACTACTACTGTATTTCGTTTCAAAGTTCAAAATGCTGGTACTGAGATTTTCATTTCCAATGAGTGATGTTTTTCCTAGCAGTAGAAAAAACATAGCAACTTCTCTATTTTTATAAAGCTGTTCTTATATGGGTGAAACTTCACTTGTTTTTAGGCTAGTGCAGGGTGTTGCTTCTTCTGTTGGGCCAACTATGTCACAAATAAATTGTTCCTTCTTCTGTATTTGACAAGTAATGACTTTTAAACATGATGATCATCTTGCTAGTTTGCTGGGTTTTGTCTTCGACCATTGTGTCGTGATGAATTTGCAGGTACCCCGAGAGGCCCTTGAGTTTGCCGGAATGTCGATTAACTTCTGTTCTGGCAAATTCGGGTACTCCATATGTCCTATTTTTAGCAAAGGCCATGCCGAAATTTTCCGTGAATTTTAGCATGACTTTGCTAAAAATAGGACATATGGGGTACTTGCGACTAATGCATGCATCGGCGTCAACAAAACCTAAATGATGAAAGCTTAGGCTTTTAGGATGCCTCGACGTCGACAAACCCTAAATGATAAAACCTTGGCTTTTAGGATGCCTTGGTGTCGATAAGAACCTAAATGATGAAAGCTTAGGATTTTAGGGTGCCTCAGCGTCGACAAACCCTAAATGATAAAAGCTTAGCTTTTAGGATGCCTCGGTGTCGACAAACCCTAAATGATGTAGTTTTGAATTATGAACGTAGGATATGTCGTCATCATCATCGAACGACGAAAGTCTCCCGGTGGAGTGCGACTGGTGCCACGACAATCGAGGTCTGTGCGACATGCCTCACCTGGACGATGATCGGCGCTTCAGCATTAAGCTCGAGGAGACCTTCGAAGTTGAAACGGTACACAACGACGACAAGTGTTATTTTCATAATTAAGCATGACTTCAACTATTTCAACGTGTAATTTTCATCTTTTACAATTCGAGTATAGCTTATCCCATGCCATGCAAGACGCTATGTCTTGGAGAGGATGGATTTTAAAGACCATAAAATTTCTGAAACAAAGAAAATTCACCTAAGGACTCATCACGATGTGGACTTTGAAGTAAATCTATATAATTCTGAGAGCGTAACCCATTTTGGTTGCAAAAATTGGGAAGCATTTTGCAAGATGTATGGTTTTGATGAGGGTATGCTTATCACCATGGATCTTGGTAATCCTCACATCAACCAAGACAATATGGACATTTGGGTCCTTGTTGATCCGCCTCCAGTTCTACCACTATGTGAGTTTCTCAAACATAGTTATTAGCTAATTTATATTATTTATTTCAAAATAGTTGACAGCTTATTTCCATTGACAGCTTATTTTTATTGTTCAAAGAATGTGCGGGAGATGGTAGACAAAACCCACTACACCGATGGCTCCGAATTAACAACTTACAAGGAGAAAAATCATCTGGTCGGATTTTGTACTGACATTGAGAATTACACTATCCACAATCAAACTTCTCAACATTATGGTAAATACGTGCCACTAGTGCATGTGTTCAACTACGGTAACTACCATGGAGATATCCTGGTAAGATTTTTACTATTACGACATCCATGCATCTTTTGCATACTTCTAAAACTAGTACATAATTGCTAACTATGAAGTTATTACTATGTTTTTCAACAGATAATCCCAGAGAATTGTGTGCCTCATATGATGTATCAGAAAGGTAGTGTTAATGTTTTGAACATACAGCCAGGTCATCCTACGAATCTCAACTGTCCATACGAGATTTCTAAAAGAAGTGGAGACATGAAAATCAAAGGATGGAAAAAATGTATGGACAGTCGTAAGGAGCTTCTTGGAAGCAAAAGGAAGCGAAGCGCAAGAATTGGAGACAGGATGTTCTCCATTCTCCATAATGGAGAGTCAGGGTCTATATTGTTTTATGTTATTTTAGCTTAAATAGGGTATTTAGGTCCTGCCTAATACTGATGATCATGTGCTAAGAACAATTCAGTAGGGTTGGTTCGATGACTATCAAGATGATGATCGTATGACTTGTTATGAATAACGAGTAGAAGTTGTATGATGATGAATAGTAGGACTTCTTAGGATTAGTATTACTTCCGACAAACTCGATACTCACGGTCTCGAGACTTGTAATGTTTTATCTTTATTCGGTCTTTTTAATTCGGAGACTAATATGATGAATTGTATTCGGAGACTAATCTTCTATTGTATTCGATGAATCTGCTGTTGCTGTGTGCTACTGTCTATATTCAGTCAAATAATATATTTTGTAACCTGTGCAAAAATCAGAAAAGTAAAAAAAACTAATATTCATACTAATGGCGCATCACTACAGAGTGCGCCATTAGTATGCCAAGTATACTAATGGCGCATCCATCCGGAGTGCGCCATTAGTGTGCCAAAGCACATGGTTAAATATGGCCCTGGGAGGCATACTAATGGCGCATGGTGTTAGATACTAATGGCGCACTGGGTGGTGCGCCATTAGTATACCAGATACTAATGGCGCACCTGTGATGCGCCATTAGTAATAAATACTAGTGGCGTGATACTAATGGCGCACCAGTGATGCGCCATTAGTAGGCAAAACGGGTGCGCCATTAGTAGGCCTTTTCCTAGTAGTGCAAATGTCTCCTCATGAAACATCTTCATAAATTTCTTAATCATGAGGATCTTCCTTGGGTAAAGTTAATTTGGGATTCATACTACCCTGGAGGTGTGCTTAATAATCGACCTGTGGGCTCTTTCTGGTGGAGAAGTATTCTGAAACTGCTGCCTCAATTCAAATTGGTGGCTAAATGCAACCCTGGACAAGGAGACACCATTGTTTTTTGGCAAGATAACTGGGGGCATGGTGCACTTAAAGACAAATATCCAGAGCTATATTCTTTCACGCACAATGAAAATATGTCTACTCAGGCATTCTTTCAGTCTGCTCAGGACATGGTCAGCAATTTCCATACGCCCTTATCAGTCAAAGCTCATCAGCAGTTTCTAGAGTTAGAGATAGTGGTGCAACAGTCCATGAATACCTCTTTGCAAGATATATGGATTTACCCTTGGGGCACAACTTACTCCTCCATCAAGATGTATAAAGAATTGATTGCTAGTGAGCTGGCTCCTCCCATATACAAGCAAATTTGGAAATGTGCTGCTATGCTCAGATACAAGATATTCTTCTGGCTTCTGCTTCATGACAGAGTGAACTCTAGAAATTTGCTTCAAAGAAAGTCTTTCTACCTTCCTTCCTATGAATGTGTTCTTTGTCATACTCATACCATGGAAACTTCAATGCATCTCTTTTGGGACTGTGATTTTGCCCTCAACTGCTGGAGCTCCATTCTTGGTCAACGATACAGAGGAATCTCAGTGTTGGATGAAGTCAGCTTATCCATTCAGGCTCTCTCCACCCCCATTGCTATGGAAGTTATCATAATGGGCTGCTGGAACATTTGGATGCAGCGTAATGGAGTGACTTTCAAGGCTATCCCGGCTTCCGTTCTCTCTTGGAGAGCTTCCTTTCGGGCAGATCTGCTTTTGCTTAAGCATAGGATCAAGGACAAGTTTGCAGATAGACTTTCTAGTTGGATTGATCAGTTCTTAGCATAATTATCATGTTGCCTCAAGGTTTCACTAGGACTGGAGTTGGGTAGGGTGAGCCTTTGTTTTATTTGGGACTTCTGTTCATATTTTATTCTTTTAATATATTTACCGTAGAACGATTGTTCTACGATTTTCGGTTCAAAAAAAAAACATAAGGATGGCAAATAAGCCATGAAAGCTTTTGATTTTTTAGAAAGCTATATTAAGAAGTGGGCATCCGAGAATTTAACCCTATGTTAGCTTATGCTAATGTGAGAGCATATGACCGAAACTCTTCTTTTTCCTGGAATTGTGTCATTGTATGGTCAGAAGTTGAGCAATCACGCACAGATCACTATATTTGCTAAGTGAACCTATAAGTACATGTAGATACGCACATGCATCCATTGAAGCCCCAATCTGAAACGTAAGTCATTAGTATATTTTACACGTTAATCTGGGCATTTAGCTAGCTTCTATGTGCTATTTAATTGTGTAACGGAGGAGCCATACTAATCTATTCCTAATTTTTTTTAATAATAAAGCACGGATTGACTTCGTTGGTTCACCGTCACAATAAATACGTTTTTTCACGTGAATTTACGCTTTCAGTTTTTTCCACCTATATTATTTTCGACATATGAGGTGGTACTATTCATCCGAGGTAGTACTATATTATAAAGATAGATATAGATATATATTTTGGTAATCAACCTATACTTCATGAATAAATATCGTTCACGTGTTGCTTCTTTTATTTCGTCCGTTCATCTTGGTCTTTCCCGTACGTGTCTCTCAGTTCGACTCCAACTCCCTATCACTCGCCTCCTCTAATTTCTCCCATAAATATTGATTGAATCCCATGGACGTGGAGGTGGTGGCGGACATCTCTGAGGCGTGGATCGGCGGCTGGAACAACAACCACCGGCTCCATCTATGAGCCTGGCCTAGAAGACGTCATTAAGCTGTGCCGCGGCCACAACCTATTCTTCAACACCGACGTTGGCGAGGTGGATATCGTCTTCTTCTTCGTCAACACCGACACGGAGAACCTCGGCCTCCACGCCGGCAAGGCCGGTGATCTCGGAGAGCGCTCTGCACATGATCACCGACGTCTCCCTCTTCGATAGGATCCAGATTGGGAAGTCCACCGTGTTCATCAATACCCGCCGAGGCCATCGAGAAGATCCTCGCCCACAACGGCCGGTGCTTCCAGTACCAAATCCTGTCCAATTTGGCGTTCCTCGCTGAGGGCACCGCCGTGCGGGACCTATTCATGCCTGACCGCGTCCTCGTCGGCAGCTGCGAGATGCCCGAGGGGCAGACCACCGTGAAGGTCCTTAACCAAGGACGTGTACGCGCATTGGGTCCCGTGGACTGCGTCATCACAATCAACCTCTGGTCGGCCGAGTTGTCCAAGCTCGCCGCCAACTCCTTCCTCGTGCAGCGCATCTCCTCCGTGGACGCCATCTCTGCAACGTCATCGAGGTAGCCTACTCCATTCACTAGTAGAAAACAGGGCTATGGTCCAGGCCGGCTTAGCCCATTAGTCCCGGTTCAGTGTAGAACCGGGACCAATGTGGGTATTGGTCCCGGTTCGTGAGCCCAGGGGGCCGGCCGGGCCACGTGGGCTATTGGTCCCGGTTCTTCTGGACCTTTTGGTCCCGGTTGGTGGGACGAACCGGGACCAATGGGCCTCGCTCCTGGCCCGCCACCATTGGTCCCGGTTGGTGGCTTGAACCGGGACCAAAGGCTCCCCTTTAGTCCCGGTTCATGCCACCAACCGGGACCAATGAGGTGCCTATATATACCCCCTCGCGCAAGAGCAGAGCACAGTGCTCTGTTTTTTCTGGCCGAGGGGGAGAGGGCTTTGTGGTGCTCTAGCTCACCTCCTATGCACATGAGGTGTTCGATGGAATGCCCGAGCCACACTACTTAAGCTTTCTCCTCTCGAAGCTCGACCTTCAAGCTCCATTTTCCTCGAGATTTGTCTAGATTTAGCGGTCCGTCACGCCCCGTCCCCGTCTTCACCGCCGTCGATCACCCGCGCCGATCTCATCACCGACACCACCGTGGTGAGCCTCTTGTTCTTATCTTCTTTCTGAAAGGAAAAATATTCTTACTTGTATGTTTAGATAGATACTTGTATCATTTTCTTACATTTATTATTGCATCTTATAAAGTGCGATGGTTTTGGTATCCGCCCCCGTCGGCCCTCGTCCTGTCTATGATTCGGATTTGGTATGTATATTATCTTTATAACTATTGGTTCATTTATTGTTTATGAAAATTATGCCGACCAACGTGACATAGATTTTATTTATCTAGGATGTATGTGAATCCGAAATGCCAACCGACCCTATTGTCGAGAGGTTAAATTTAGTTAAAGAAGAAAACAATCTGTTGAAGGAAAAAATAAAAAAATTGAGGAGGAGAAGATGATATTGGAGTTGCATGTTGCGGATGTCGTCGATGATCACAAGATCAAGATGGATGCAATGCGCTTGAAGATTAGAAAGATTAGAAAATATGCCATTCATACCGAGGCTTGGTATCATTATGCCGTTGGATCAATTGTTACCTTGGTTGCGATTATGATCGCATTTGTTTTCGCATTGAAATGTTTTACATAGTTTCAATGTATGGTTTAATTAATTAGATGCTCTGGAGAGCTATATGTTGTTAGATGAGAACTATGTATGCACTTTGGTTTTAATGTGATGATGAACTTCTATTAATTTGGACACTTAATTATATATAATGCACGCAAATGAACCGGCAATAGATGTACGGTGACAGACACACCCGTGAGTACATTAAGGGCGTGCATGAGTTTCTCGATGCGGCTGAGGCAAACAAGCAGAATGGTTTTATGTGTTGTCCATGCGCTGAATGTGGGAATACGAGGTCTTACTCTAACCGAAAAATCCTTCACTCCCACCTGCTTTACAAGGGTTTCATGCCACACTATAATGTTTGGACGAGGCACGGAGAAATAGGGGTTATGATGGAAGACGGCGAAGAAGAAGAGTACGATGACAACTATGTGCCCCCTGAATACGGTGATGCTGCAACGGGGGGAGCTGGTGAAGATCAAGAGGAACCAGACGATGTGCCCAATGATGCTGCCATGGGTGAAGCTGCTGAAGATTAAGAGGAACCAGACGATGTGCCCGATGATGATGATCTCCGCCGGGTCATTATCGATGCAAGGACGCAATGCATTAGTCAAAAGGAGAAGCTGAAGTTCGATCGCATGTTACAGGATCACAAAAAAGGGTTATACCCCAATTGCGAAGATGGCAACACAAAGCTCGGTACCGTACTGGAATTGCTGCAGTGGAAGGCAGAGAATGCTGTGGCTGACAAAGGATTTGAGAAGCTACTGAAAATATTGAAGAAGAAGCTTCCAAAGGATAACGAATTGCCCGACAGTACATACGCAGCAAAGAAGGTCGTATGCCCTCTAGGATTGGAGGTGGAGAAGATACATGCATGCCCTAATGACTGCATCCTCTACCGCGGTGCATACAAGGATCTGAACGCATGCCCGGTATGCGGTGAGTTGCGGTATAAGATCAGACGAGATGACCCTGGTGATGTTGACGGCGAGGCCCTCAGGAAGCGGAAGTTCATTATGATGCCAGTTCTCATCCAAGGCCCTAAGCAACCCGGCAACGAAATTGATGTGTACCTAAGGCCATTAGTTGAAGAACTTTTACAACTGTGGAATGGAAACGGTGTACGTACGTGGGATGAGCACAGACAGGAGGAATTTAACCTTAAGGCGTTGCTGTTCGTGACCATCAACGATTGGCCCGCTCTCAGTAACCTTTCAGGACAGACAAACAAAGGATACCACGCATGCACGCACTGTTTAGATGACACTAAAAGTATATACCTGGACAAATGCAGGAAGAATATGTACCTGGGCCATCGTTGATTTCTTCCGACCAACCATCAATGTCGAAAGAAAGGCAAGCATTTCAAAGGTGAGGCAGATCACTGGAAGAAGCCCGCCATGCGCACTGGTGATCACGTGCTTGCTATGGTCAATGATTTACACTACATAATCTTTGGAAAGGGTCCCGGTGGACTAGCTGTTCCGAATGACGCTGAGGGACACGCACCCATGTGGAAGAAGAAATCTATATTTTGAGACCTACCCTACTGGAAAGACCTAGAGGTCCGCTCCTCAATCGACGTGATGCACGTGACGAAGAACCTTTGCGTGAACCTGCTAGGCTTCTTGGGCGTGTATGGGAAGACAAAAGATACACCTGAGGCACAAGAGGACCTGCAACGTTTGCACGAAAAAGACGGCATGCCTCCGAAGTAGTATAAAGGTCCTGCCAGCTACGCTCTTACGAAAGAAGAGAAAGAAATCTTCTTTGAATGCCTGCTCAGTATGAAGGTCACGACTGGCTTCTCGTCGAATATAAAGGGAATAATAAATATGCCAGAGAAAAAGTTTCAGAACCTAAAGTCTCATGACTGCCACGTGATTATGACGCAACTGCTTTCGGTTGCATTGAGGGGGCTTCTACCGGAAAACGTCCGATTAGCCATTGTGAAGCTATGTGCATTCCTCAATGCAATCTCTCAGAAGGTGATCGATCCAGAAATCGTACCAAGGCTAAGGAGTGATGTGGCGCAATGTCTTTTCAGTTTCGAGCTAGTGTTCCCGCCATCCTTCTTCAATATCATGACGCACGTCCTAGTTCATCTAGTCGACGAGATTGTCATCCTGGGGCCCGTATTTCTACACAATATGTTCCCCTTTGAGAGGTTCATGGGAGTCCTAAAGAAATATGTCTGTAACCGCGCTAGGCCAGAAGGAAGCATCTCCATGGGCCATCAAACAGAGGATGTTATCGGGTTTTGTGTTGACTTCATTCCTGGCCTTAACAAGATAGGTCTCCCTAAATCGCAATATGAGGGGAGACTGACTGGAAAAGGCACTCTTGGAAGAGACTCAATAATATGCAGAGACGGATATTCTTGGTCTCAAGCACACTACACAGTTCTACAGAACTCTACCTTGGTGACCCCGTATGTCGATGAACACAAGAACAGTCTGCGCTCCAAACACCCGGAGCAGTGCGACGACTGGATTACATGTGAACACATCAGGACTTTCAGCAGTTGGTTGGAAACACGTCTCAGAGGTGACAACACTGTTTGTGATGAGTTGTACTTGTTGTCCAGGGGACCATCTTTGACTGTATTGACTTACAAAGGATACAAGATAAATGGGAATACATTTTACACGATCGCCCAAGATCAAAAGAGCACCAACCAAAACAGCGGTGTCCGCTTTGATGCAGCAACCGAGAGCGGAAAGGACACATATTATGGTTACATAGTGGACATATGGGAACTTGACTACGGACCTGATTTTAAGGTCCCTTTGTTTAAGTGCAAATGGGTCAATCTGTTAGGCGGCGGGGTACAGGTAGACCCACAGTACGGAATGACAACAGTGGATCTGAAAAATCTTGGGTACACTGATGAACCGTTCGTCCTAGCCAATGATGTGGCACAGGTTATCTATGTGAAGGACATGTCTACCAAACCGAGAAAAAGAAAAGATAAGGAAGCGAATACATCATACGATGAGCCAAAGCGCCATATAGTTTTTTCAGGAAAAAGAGACATCCTGGGAGTGGACGGCAAGAGAGACATGTCTGAAGATTATGAAAAGTTTCATGAAATTCCTCCCTTCAATGTCAAGGCTGACTCAAGCATCCTGATAAACAATGAAGATTATCCATGGTTACGGCGCAATAAGCAAATGACACAAGCGAAGAAAAAGTGAAGACTTTCTCCCGCAACTATTATGATGATACCATGCCAAATTTGTAACAGACGAACATGCTACCATTGTCCGTTTTGTACATGCACATGCTATGTGGGTGAAATTATGATACCATCCCAACTTTCAACTTTTTCAGAGTTCATTTGAAATGCTTTCATGTCTTATGGTTTGAAATTTTGATACTTCGAAAGTGATTGTCCATTTTGTACACAAAGTGCATCAATTTTTTGTCGTAACCCTCTCTACTTTTTGGAACATGCTATGTGGGTGAAATGATGATACCATGTCAACTTTCAACCTTTTCAGAGTTCATTTTGAAATGCTTTCCAATTTCAGAGTCATTTAGCTCAAAGAATGAATTAATAGCAAACAGAATAAACTACAAAACTTTTATGAAAATAAAAACAATCAATTAAAATATTATGTTATGATCAACTAAAATAAAACTATAATATTCTTCAATAGCAAAAAGAATATAATTTTTGTGACCTAAAATCAAACTATAAGTATTTAATTGTAAGTATAAATAAAAAATAAATAGCAAAGAAGAAAAAATTTCTAATTTTATAGTAAAGTTATTCATAAACTAGTGATTCACACAAATTTTTAAAAATTCAAATTTAAACTATTTAAAATTTAAAACTAATGGCACTAACAGAAAGTTTATAATTTTTGTGACCTAAAAGCAAAAAGAAATCACTAAAAAACTGTAAGTATTTAGTTTTAAGTAGAAATAAAAAAATAAATAGAAAAAAATTCTATTTTTATAGTAAAGTTATTCATAAACTAGTGATTCACACAAATTTTTAAAAATTCAAATTTAAACTATTTAAAATTTAAAACTAATGGCACTAACAGAAAGTTTATAATTTTTGTGACCTAAAAGAAAAAGGAAATCACTAAAAAACTGTAAGTATTTAGTTGTAAGTAGAAATAAAAAAATAAAAAACCAAAAAAATATAGAAATAAAAAAGAAAAAACCAAAAAAATGCCTCCTACTGGGCTTCCACGGCCTGAATACGACTAGAAACCCTAGATGGGCCAGGATTTAGGCCCGCAGAAGGCCCAATAGGCCCACAGGCAGTAGCAAGTTTAGGCCCGAAAGCCTGCATTAGAGAGGAGCTCGAATGGGTAGGCACACCAGCGCTTATAAACCAGTGCCGGCGCTCTTCAGCTAGCGATGTGGGACTAAACTTTTGGGCTCGGGGCAGCAAAGGCCATTGGTCCCGGTTGGTGGCACCAACCGGGACTAAAGGGGGCATTGGTCCCGGT
>NC_057794.1:16601653-16602310 GCF_018294505.1 Triticum aestivum
CGTCCCCGAGCCCGCCGCACGCCGCCCCTTCCCTGACCCCGTCACCGTCACCGCGCGCACCGCCCCTTCCCCAACCTCGTCGCCGTCGCCCCGACCACACGCCGCCACTTCCGGTCCGGCCGCCGGCGCCCTTTTTATCACTGATTTGAGGTTGATGATATGATGATGTTGAAGATATGATGATGTTTTTTTCTATTGATGATATGATGATGTTTTTTTCTGTTGATGATATGATGATGTTTTTTTCATATATGCATTTTTTCATATATGTACTAATTTTTTTAAGTTGTTAGTAGATATCGATTTTAGGTTAGTGCATTTTATCACTGATTTTAGGTTAGTTAATCGATTTAGTGCATTTTATGTTTGTTGCATTTTAGGTTAGTGCATTTTATGTTAGTGGAGAGGAAGAAGGAGAAGACGAGGAGAGGAAGAAAAGGAAGAGGAGAAGAAGAAAGGAATAGAGGAGAAGAAGAAAAAATAGAAATTTTTTTCTATTTTTTCTTCTTCTCCTCTATTCCTTTCTTCTTCTCCTCTTTTTTTTCTTCTTTTTTTTCTTCGATCTTCTCCCCCTCCCGATAGGAAAGTTTTATATAGAAAGTTACAATTTTAGAAGAGTTTTATATATGCAAAAGTTACAATTTTAGAAAAAGAAGG
>NC_057794.1:16603341-16608154 GCF_018294505.1 Triticum aestivum
TGTGAGATACATGTACCGTCGGTGTCGGACACTACACCCACATCCCACAAGTGGCGCGGGCTTCGACGCCCACGTCACTTGTGGGACGTGGATGTAGTGTCCGACACCGAAGGCCACATGTATCTCACACCCACGATACTTGCTAGCTATTTAGGGTTTCCTTTACCGAAAAGAAGAGGAGAAATAAATAAGAAGAAGAAAAAAGAAGAAAAAGAAGAGGTGAAGAAGAAAGGAATAGTGGAGAATAAGAGAAAATAGAATATATTCTATTTTCTCTTTTCTCCACTATTCCTTTCTTCTTCTCCTCTTTTTTTTCTTCTTTTCTTCTTCTTCTTCTTCTTCTTCTTCTTCTTCTTCTTCTTCTTATTCTTCTTCTTCTTCTTCTTCTTCTTCTTCTTCTTCTTCTTCTTCTTCTTCTTCTTCTTCTTCTTCTTCCTCGTCTTATTATTCTTATTAGCCGGAAGTAGAGAGAGGTTTCCTAGTGTCAATGTATTGAAGAAATCCATGCCTTCATCATTAGCCGGAAGTAACCAGGGCATGTTGGTACGAAGTTCTGCAAAGTTGTTCTGGAATGGAGTCCCGGATAGAATAATCCGCCTTTTGGTACGAATTCAGCAAAGGCCTTCCAAATAGCGATATTCGGAAGGCTCTTGCCGAACTTTGTACCAAAAAGTGAATTATCCTATCTGGGACTCCGTTCCAGAACAAGTTTGAAGAGCTTCGTACCATCATGCACATGTTACTTTCGCCTAATGATGAAGACATGGTTTTGTTGAATCCCTTGACACTAGGCAACCTCCCGACCCCTCCGCGATCCTATCGAACATGAGAGGAAGAAGAGGATAAAAAAAGAAGAGGAAGAAGAAAAAAAGAGGAGAAGAAAGAATAGAGGAGATCTTCTCCTCTATTCTTTCTTCTCCTCTTATTTTTCTTCTTCTTCCTCTTTTTTTTATCGGGAACGAGGGTCGTCGAGGGACATAGATGTAGTGTCGTCGTTGTCAATATATACCCCCTCCCGATAGTTTACTATGATTAGGTAGCTAGTTCTACGTTTGGCACTAATATATCCATCTGTCATGTTTGAATAATAATTGCCATGTTGTAAATATTTGTAGAAACTATGGACACCGCCCTAGACGAAGCAACAAAAGAAGCATTGTTGAGGGACATAATCGCAGAAGGAAGTGATGCCATCTCGTTGTTTCTCAACGAAACCGATGGTGTGGAAGGAGAGGGTGAACAAGCTGGCTACGGTGACCTAATGCCGGTGCAAGAAGAAGAACATGAGGACGGCTCCGGTGACCCAATGCCGGTGCAAGAAGGAGACCATGATGACGGATCCGGTGACCGAACCGAGTCCGGCCAGGTATATGTATTAGTTAAGCCTATGCTGACTAGCTGATTGATGCATTCATTGTTTTGGTATGTACACATATTAATTAAGTCTTTGTTCTTTTTTCTAGCCCTCCGAATCGAGCACAACTTCGGTAAAGAGACGAGGCCCGAAGAAAAAGTTGAGCTCGGATGAAAAGTTTGAGATCATAGCAAACGCGCCCGACGGCTAACCTATTGAACCCCTCCGGACAAAGAGCGCATTTGTTGCTCAGTGCGGGGTTCTGGTTAGGGACAAGATCCCGATAAGCATCCAACAATGGTTTAAGCCGGCTACAGAAGACCCTGAGGTGTCTTATGTTAATGATATGCAGAAAAATGATCTTTGGACTGAGCTGAAGTCAAATTTCACCCTACCGCCTAAGGATAATCCAAAGAACCCAGTTAAAGAGAAATTAATCAAGTCTTTTGCTCTGAAGAGGATGGCAGAACTATTCAGGAGGTGGAAGAAAGAGCTGAATAAGCTTGTCGAAAATAATGAGACACCAGAATTCAAGGGCAGATATGAGAAGATCAGAGATCACTGGCCCGCATTTGTGGCCCACAAGACATCAGAAAAGAGTAAGAAGATGTCGGCGACAAACAAGCAAAATGCTGCGAAGAAGAAGCTTCACCATCGCACGGGGTCAGGTGGCTACGTCGTAGCCCGGCCTAAGTGGTCCAAGACTGAGAATGATCTGGTTCATAAAGGGATCGAACCAGAGACAATTAACTGGCCAGACCGTTGCCGGACTTGGTTCTTCGGGGCTGGCAGAACACTGGACCCTGTAACAGGGAAGTGCATTTGGACGAACGATCAAATGGACATACCAGTCAGTAAGCTTAAGCAGTATATCGAAGCAGCGCAGGAAGGGACATTCTTTCCAAACAGAGAGAACGACGAGCTCACAATGGCCCTCGGGAATCCTGAGCACCCTGGACGGACACGAGGCACGCCAGGCTCCATTCCGTGGAAGGTTGGGTTTCCGGACGCAGGCGGTTACAAATCCCATGAGAGGAGGAAAAAAGTGCAGCAGACCCAAATACAGGCGCTGCAAGCAAGGGTAGACGCGATAGAGGAACGAGAAGCAAATCGCAGCAAACGTACTGCCGAAGCCTCCCCTGAAGCTACCCCGCCATCTCAGTGCAGAAGCAGCGTGGCTTCCACCGAGCTGCTTCAGCTGGAGCATGCCTTGACGGCTCCTGCCAGCTATCCCGTGGATGCTATAACGGAGTCTCAAAATTGCCACCTTATGACGCAATGGATGAATTTGAAGGTCAAGGCGGCTGTTGGCTCTGTTTATCCTACTGAACACGGCGCAACTTTTCACTGTCGGCCGATTCCAGAAGGATATGCTAGGGTGATGGTGGATGAGATAACGGAGGGATTTGAGGACCTCCAGCTTGACCACCCTACCGGTGAAGGGGAGACTCGGCTGGGGTCTGCTCTGAAGACTCCATGCCTATGGCGGAAGGAGCTCATCAACCTTCTGAACTGGACGCCACCGCCTCCTCCTCCTCCTCCGGCGAGTCAGGGCACTCCGCCTCCACCGCCTCCTCCTCCGGCGAGTGACGATCAGGGCCCTCGGCCGGCTCCTTCTCCGGCGTGTGGCGGCACTCCGCCTCCTTCTCCGCCTGCACCGACGCGCCCGAGCAGCCAGCCTCCTCCTTCTCCGCCTCGTCAGCAAGGGCGGAAGAGACCTGCCGCCGCTCCAGCTGCTCCGGCGCGTTGTAGTCCTTCTCCTCCGCCGCTTAAGCAAGTAAAGAAGACAACCGCTCCGTCTGCTCAGTCGGCGTCTAGCAGTACAACCAGAGGCGGGAGGACATACAGACTCGGTCCTTCTCTGAAGACTCCAGAGAAGTTACCATATGAGAGGACCCTGGAGGAGAACGCCGAGATCGCGTGAGAAGAAGTGAGGAACTTCTTTGAAGGGGTGAAAGCAAAGAAACATCCACCTCCGGAGGAGAAGGTAGATCGGGTGAAAGTGAAGCGCACTCTGGCTGCCCTGACAAAACCATCGAAGTCTGATCCGCCGAAAGGAAACTATGACCGCATTATTGGAAAGGAATTTGCCGAAGCGGAGCGGTCGGGAAGTACTGTCAGTGATCAAAGGCTGAAAGAACGACGAGCTGGGAAACAAATTGCCCAGCTCGGCGAACAAGCGAAGCAATCGTGCCCCCCGCTCAAGGTGCCTAGCCACAACATCGATAATGATCCGAGGATGGTGCCCGGTTATAGCAATCTTGCAGATTACCTGCCCGACGAAGTACATTATGAACCCATGGAGGTGCAAATACAAAGATACGAGTACGGGAAGCCTCTCGTCAAAGATGAAAGATCTCTATCAACGATGATGCGAAGATTGCATGATTGGTACTTGAAAATCTGCAGAGACTCTGGGGGGAGGAGTACTTTGTATGTGAAAGTTAAAAAGGAGCATGACCTCGTTGGAATTGATCTGTTGCCTGTTCCATTTGAGGAGTTCTATCAGTTTTTCAATCAATTGGCCCTCGATAAAACAACGGTCGCCTGCTACTGTCTGTAAGTAGTACTACTTCTGTCATTATGTTTCTCTATATAGCTTAGCTCTTTCATTGCATGTATTTATAATCATCCTCACTATATTATGCAGATTGAAGATCGCCGAATTGAAGAAAAGACAAGTCGGTGATATTGGGTTCATTAACACATATCTCATAGATGCAACTCAGGTTAAACTTCATGCCACAGCTACCGAGGCCAACTTGCTACGATCGTTCGTAATAAATCAAAACAAAGATATAATACTCTTTCCTTACAACTTCAGGTGAGTGTTACTGTCTTGTGCGTATTCGGTTTCCCTTATATATTAGTCAAGGTTATAGTAATGTAATTCATGAGTTATGCATGTGTGTGCAGTTTCCACTATATTCTCCTAGAGATTAAGCTTGAGCAGGGAGTAGCAACCGTTTTGGACTCTAAACGAAAAGATCCCAAGGAGTATGCGGACATGACTGAAATCTCAAGAAGTAAGTTAAATCGATCATTATCCACCATATTAGCAACTTTGTTCATTTCCTGATATCAAGTAATTGTTTTCTTTGTCCGGCAGGGTTTGGAGAAAATTCACCAAAACAGTTTCGGGACTGCCGAAGGAGCTGGAATTTAGACACCCGAAAGTAAGTACTATAGTAGCATGTTCCGCGCATCTCCTAGTGATTCAAGCGCTAGTTTCATCAATACCATTTAGCATTCTTGCTTATCAGTTTGATTGACCTCTATTTCTTGTAAAGTGGTTGTGGCAGGAACAAGGGAATGATTTCTGTGGATACTACATCTGCGAGTCCATCCGCCACACGACCTGTGAGCGGGGCGGGTACTCTAACGAACAATATGAAGTACGTAAATAACAACATTCACAATTTTATTTTATTACCATCATTTGTGTTGAGTTTCATTCAT
>NC_057794.1:16608261-16624095 GCF_018294505.1 Triticum aestivum
TATATATATATATATATATATATATATATATATATATATATATATATATATATATGTATTGACCCCCTTCTTCAAATTAGATGTTTCGGAAGTGGGATGAACTCCTAGCACCAGCTCGCATGCGAGCAATGCAAGAGAAATTGGCGGCATTCTTTCTTGACCACGTGATCCCTGAAGATGAAGAATTCTATGTGGACCCTGAGTCCGTATGATTATATTTGTAAGAGATAATTATTGTATATATGTAGCCGGTAGTGTCAGATAGATATACGAGAACTTGTTGTTCGACCAATCTCTCGGAGAAAGAGAGGTGGTCGATATCACTTCTCTCTGTATATATGCATATATGTTCATGATGATCTTCTGTTTCCTTCGTTTGCTTACTAGCTAGCTAGCATGTCTAGTCCTCTCTATATACGTATGTATAGTACGTAGCGTCGACCAAGCACGGACATAACAGAGGACACTTCTCTCTATTAATTATAACTAGCTAACACAATATATGAGACACCTAAATTAACCCCCCAAAACCCCCCTCCCCCCTTCAAAAAATAAAATAAAAACCCCAGCCACAGAAGTGCTGACGCATGGATGCTTATTGGTCCCGGTTGGTGCCACCAACCGGGACCAAAGGGTCTCCTGACTGGGCTCTGCGCACTGCCCACGTGGAGGGCCTTTAGTCCCGGTTCTGGATTGAACCGGGACTAAAGGGGGGAGGTATTAGTACCGACACTTTAGTCCCAGTTCCGGAACCGGGACTAAAGGCCCTTACGAACCGGGACTATAGGCCCTTTTTCTACCAGTGATTAGCAAGGACTCGCACATCGGCCCGCGCTTCCTCTCTGCTAGCGTCGGCTTAGGGGGCTCGTGCTTCCCACCGGCCATCGACGTGTGCCGGGGTCTGCTCGAAAATGAGGCCGTAGTTAGCATCTACGACCCGCAGGTGACCTAGGAGCAGGTGTGGCGCGACCTCGCCATTTACAAGTTTGACTGGGACCACCCGCACCACCTGCAGCCGGTGGGCGAGCCCGCCGGGCAGCCCGTTGCCGTCGCGTCGGACGCGTACGAGGCCGCCCGCGTCACGCACGCAGTCTGCATCCTGACCGAGTGGGAGGAGTTGAGGAGCCTCGGCTACAGGCGTGTGCATGATGTCATGCAGAAGCCGGCTTATGTCTTCGACGGCCACAGCATCGTTGACGCGGAGAAGCTCCAAGACATCAGATTCATCTTCTACGCCATTGGCAAGCTGCTTGACCAGTGACTCAAGGACATGCCAACCGTTGCCTGTGAGGCGATGCACAAGTGTTGGCCGCGCGTCCGTGATCGTTCTTCTTAATTAATCACAACACAAAGCATTGTTAAATTTTAAGAGAATTCATATACTCTGTATTATAAAAACCAAAAATTTCACATATATGAGGACTTGATCTGTAGAACATTTCCGTTTTCCCCCTGAAGCAGACAACAGAATATCCAAAGGAGTACGGAGGAGAGGCCTAAGCAAAAGCAAAGGGCAGCGGACCAACGAGGTAGCATACTTGCACTAATATGTTTCATGCTAGCTTAGTGCTTTCTTATTATAATTATTTAAATTTTATATTTAACAGATATGATTCATGGGAGAGCACCTAATTTTGCTTCGCATTTTCTGCTGGATTAGTTCCAAATTACAAGGATACGAGTGTTCAAAAGATAAGTATCTGAAACACTGAACATGTTAGTTTCATGATGATCTGTGACTAACGGTTATATGCATGTTCTTCTCTCTTCTCAGTTGTGTGAGTTGGATTACTGAATTTTAAAGAATGTATATGTTTTAGGATTTTTGGTGATGTTTGTTCAAGCATAGAAAACTAGGCTTGAACTTTTGGTAGAGCATATCCGTATAATGTCCTTGCTCTAGATTAATTACTTTGTTGTTGGAACTTTTTATCAAATGTTTATCCCATGTGTGACACCAAAATATGGAGTCATAATAAGCCTTTTTTAGTTTTGGAGATACACTAAATGGACACAGAGAAAAATACGAAAATATATCATATATGCATGTATTTCCGGCTTTTCATTGCGAGAGTTAGATGACCTGTAAGTGTTAAATGAGACGCTTTTAATTCCAGTTCTCAATTTTTTAAAGTTAGATCCCTTGACAAGCTTGCGATTTTGCATATGTTGTGCCACATGTCTTATTCAAGACTTACAGTCTTCAGTTTATTATAAATCTGTTTTTCTCTCTCAGAGATGCTCGATGTCATGAATAGTTTGTGGGTGATCTTAGTATTCTTGCAGATCTGTGCAATAGTGTAGCCACAATGCTCTAACATATACTAACTAGCTAGCTGCTCTCAAGTTATGCACTTCTTGAGTTAATCGTCGATGATCAGTATTGAGTATTCAACATTCTAAGAGCAAGTACCACATGATGACGTAGGCGGGCTGTAAGTCTTTAAATATTATATTTTGGGTGAGGTGGAGAAGAGAGAAGGGAAGCGGGCTACTAACAGTCGACTGCAGCACGTGCTTCTAAGCATATTGTGTGTGTGTGTGAGAGAGAGAGAGATGGGTCATGTATCAAAAAATAGTACACATTTACATGCAACTATTGTACTTGCGGGCTATAAGCTTAGCTATAGATGATGTAGCAAGATCATATAGCCAGCAGTTGGCTATACTACTAACTACTCCCTCCGTCCGGGTTTATTAGGCCTAAAGACAACTTCTCTTAGACCAAGACACATAGTAATTTGCTCACATTAATTCTTCCATTCCACTCCCAATGCACTCTCTTACATGCATGCAGCCAATGAAAAAGCACACATGAAGTGTATTAACTTTTCAGCCATGGCACCAACAACAATAGCTTTCAATACAACCGATGAAATGGTTGCATGCATGCACCTTTCCAACGCGGGGCCTTATAAAAGGGGACATGCTTGTGATGCTGAGAGGCCTAATAAACCCGGACGGAGGGAGTATGCTCTAATTATCACTTACACACCTGTGCACTTTCTGAATTAGTGGTCCACAATCAATGTTGATTAATTAATTGTATTTATTTGTTGTCGCTTCCTCATCATTGGCTTAACTTTGACATTTCTCTTATTCCGAGGTACCAATTTATGATGCCCCAAAAATATAATTCATATATAGGATGTAAATTTTAAGTTAGGATGAGCCATATAATGTACTCTCTCCATTTCAAAATAAGTGTCTCAACTTTGTACTAAATTTAGTACAAAGTCTTACTAAGGTCAATACATTTATTTTGGTACCGAGGGAGTACTTCATCCTAATGCCACCAAGTAATCTGCTATGCCGCTTAAGTCCCTCCTCCTTGCCAATGGCTCCCATCCATGACGGCCTCCCATACAAGCACTCGACACTACCGCGAAGATGGTTCTGCATCCCATCATTATTTCTTTCCCAGACGTTGTCATGGGCATTAATATTAGAACTAAATTTGCAACAATTTTATTTTCCATTGAAATGCTCGACGTGATTGTTATTACTTACTACATTTTATTATTTTTTATGTTCTTTATGTTGCCATGATGTTATGTATAGATCAAAAGTTTTACGAAAAGAAAATGTTGTCAGTAGATCAATTTACTCTGACGGGCACCCATGTCCTAAGCTCCATGTCATGAACTCGTGATCCTCAAATTATACATATTTTTTTGATCATAAGCAACTTATCCCGTGACATAGTTCCTCGACCCGACCAGCCATGGTTTATAGGAACAAAAAAAATTCCCGTTGCAACGCACGGGCATTTGTGCTAGTTATTAGTAAATGATATAGCAAACCGGATCCAAAACATAGTTATTTTAATCAGAAGAAGTGTCGGTGCAACTATTGTTGTTCTCTAATCTTCAGGTGCAGAAATACTAATCAACCAACGTGAATGATTGGCCTTTTTTGCGATAGAAAGAGAGTTTTATTCCATATGCATAGGGTTACAATCAAGAGGTACCAAATCCTCAATACAAGGAGGGCATCTCCCTAGCAATACAGCAGTAGTGAACTCCGTACGACTATACAAAGCCAACTGATGTGCTACCCTATTTTGCTCACGCTTGATTTTTGAAGGAAAAAACTCCCGAGTCTCCGTATGATGCTTGATCTCCGTCACCAAGTGTCCATAACCTGACCTGGTTAAACTCTCTCCAGTCAATGCTGCCAACACCGATGCTGAGTCTGACTGCACAACAATTGGCATGGAACAATGTTGCACGACCAGTGCCATGCCTTGCATGATCGCATGCAGCTCCGCTTCCAACGCGTTGTTGCAATTGAATATACACCTGTATGCTGCAAAGATAACACTCCCATCTTGACGCCGTAGGATCATACCCGCCGCAGCAGACCCGTCCTCCTGCATAAAAGCACCGTCCACCGAGAGGGCGGCGAATTCAGCCAGCGGCCGCGGCCAAGCCAAAGGGGCGCTCGGCCTGGGAACTACGTATGGAGCCTCCTGTACCCTCGGCATCTTCCCTTTAATAATTTCTTCCATTGAAAATCTGCCGCATAGGTTGAGTGAGTTCATGTAACTCTGGAGGTAGTCTGATGTCGCCGACAACGGGGGAGCCTCCTTGCCATGAGTGAGATCTGAGCGCAAAGACCAATTTCGCCATATCAGCATGATCGTGCAATTCCTCATTTGATCATCACAGTTCGCAAGAACATTTAACAGCCAGTCCTGTCCAGTATCATGTAAAACATCATTGCTAGGAAGACGCCATACCAGCCTCATGTGTGTCCAAATTCTGCTTGCATGATCACATGAAACAAGAGCATGGAAGCTCGTCTCCTTCTCTCTCCCACATAACGGACATCCATCCCTAAGTGAGATGTGTCTATATTTCTTGCACTCATTTGTAGCAAGGGCACCCGAAACAGCCTTCCAAGCCATAATCTTCATTTTCAACGGAACTTGGGAACTCCAAATACGCTGCCAGATAGGCCTCCGTCCGGAGGGGTTACCACTGGAGGAACTTAAGTGTACCGAATGCTGAACTTCCGTTGCGAGATGGTAAGCACTTCGGACACTAAAGTGTCCACTCTTTTCAGGGAACCACGCAATGAAATCCTGTGCATTCCTAGGAGAAGTACGAATCTTCAGAATCTCCCGCACATCCAAGTCCCAAAAGTGTTCCCTGAGCCGCTGCACATTCCATGCACCATGCTCATCCAAGAAGTCAGCCACCCAATTGTATCGACAATTCCCCTTGGGAGTTACTGGCCGAAAATTATGTCCTCTAGGGATCCAAACATCTCTCCATGTTTTAATGTGAGTACCATTACCTACTCGCCATATAATGCCTTTCTTCAAAAGATCAAGTCCATGAACAATACCTTTCCACACCGCCGAAGAACTAGCTGAGAATACCGTGTCCAATAAATTCCCCCTTGGGTAGTATTTAGCCTTCAACAAACGAGCACACAAACTGTCCGGACTATCCAGGAGACGCCACGCCTGCTTGGCCAAAAAAGCTTGATTAAAGGCCCTCATATCACGAAATCCCATACCTCCCATAGCCTTCGGAAGCAGCATCTTCTCCCAACTAAGCCATGCCATCTTCCTCTTCCCGTTCTCCACCCTCCCACCAATACTGCCTCATCATCTTTGTAAGATCATCACACACCAAAGCAGGAAGTTGGAACACACTCATAATGTATGTTGGAATTGATTGTGCCATAGCCTTGATGAGGATCTCCTTGTTCCCAACAGAAACATATTGTTCACTCCAATCAATTAGTCTTTTCCTTAGCCTGTCCTGAAGGGTCTCAAACTGACCCTTATGCACTCTACCTTCAGGTACCGGCAAACCGAGGTATTTTGGTTCAAACACTTGTTGTTGCACCTCCAAGATATTATTGATTTCCTCCACCACTGACGCATTACAGTTTCCAGAGAAAAGGATGGAACACTTCTCGGGATTAATAAGTTGACCTGTCGCCGAGGAATAAGTGTTCAACAAACCTTTAACAATGTTCGCTTGCTGGCCAGAAGCTTCAAAAAACAACAAGGTATCATCCGCAAATAAAAGGTGAGATATCACCGGTGCACCATGGCAAATGGTCACTCCTCTCAAGCTTCCTTCATTCACTGATTTTGACAGGAGAGCAGAAAGAGCATCAGCAACAAATAGAAATAAGAAAGGAGACAATGGGTCACCTTGTCGAAGTCCTCTTGAAGGTGTAAAAACCTCCAATAACTTCCCATTAAATTTGACAGAATATCGTATTGATCTCACACATGTCATAATCCAAGAAATCCATTGATTTGGGAACCCCCATTTGTTTAACGCCTTCTCCAGGAAGTCCCAATCAACATGATCATAGGCCTTGGACAAATCAAGCTTATACGCACACGCAGCAATACTGTTTCCTTTCAGATTTTGTATGTGATGAATGCACTCAAAGGCAATGATAGAATTATCTGAGATAAGCCGGCCCGGGATAAAAGCACTTTGGTTCTCCGATATCAACTCTGAGAGCAGCGGCCTAAGCCGATTAACCATGCATTTAGACACAATTTTATAAATAACATTGCAAAGACTGATCGGCCTAAAGTCCTTGAGCTCTTTGGGGTGAGAAACTTTCGGAATAAGGACGATTGCCGTGTCATTAACACCTTCAGGCAAAATACCAGAGACAAAAAAGTCTAACACCGCTGCAATAATTTGAGGTTTTAACTCTGACCAGTTACGCTGGAAAAACCTTGCTGGAAATCCATCCGTTCCGGGCGCCTTCAACGGTCCTATTTGAAAAAGAGCATTCGACACCTCCTCCTCAAAAAAAGGGGCGCACAGCCTGTCGTTCATAGCTTCAGACACCTTCGGCAAAACTCCATCAAGCACACTGTCCGGAGTTAAGGTTGGATCCTTGGTGTAAACTTCCTTGAAATATGATGTCGCCATTCGTTCCATGTCAGAAGGGGATGAGCACCAAGTACCATCAGACCGTCGCAGCTTCTGAATATAGTTCCTTCTTGCACGCCAAACGGCCCTCCGATGCAAGTAAGCAGTATTGCGTTCACCCTCCTTCGGCCACGTAATTCGTGACCGTTGAAGCCACATCATCTCTTCACGATACAATAGTTCATCCAGCTGAAACATTCTGACGGATCTCAGCACGGTCGGCATCCCTAAGATGTAGATCAGCCGACTCCTCCCGTAGTTTCTCAATTTCATGTGTCACATGGCCAAAGTGCTACTTACTCCATGCCCGGAGCCCCTTCATCATGTCATGCAGGGCCTCACGGACCGCCGCGAGGTCACCAGCAGGATTGCTCCTCGCCCAGTTCCTTGCCACAACTTCGGCTAGCACGGGATGCCGTTCCCACATAATCTCATACCGGGGCGACGCCCGACCCCTCTTTGGTTCCACCATTGTGAGCTGCACCAGAAGCGGACTATGATCAGAACATGAGGATACCAGATGAAGCACCTGCGCAGCCGGGAAGAGCTCCCTCCAATTCTCATCCGTGCATGCTCTGTCGAGGCGGACCCGAACGGACCGGTCACCTGGCTGACCATTGTCATATGTAAAAGGAAATCCCGAGAAGCACAAGTCCCATAGCTCACAGGCCATCAAACAATCACGAAATAACATCATTTGATTCTCAGAATGTTGGTTCCTTGACATGTGCTCATGCTGCCACATAGCCTTGTTAAAGTCTGAAGGAAATATGCCCTAGAGGCAATAATAAAGTTATTATTTATTTCCTTATATCATGATAAATGTTTATTATTCATGCTAGAATTGTATTAACCGGAAACATAATACATGTGTGAATACATAGACAAACAGAGTGTCACTAGTATGCCTCTACTAGACTAGCTCGTTAATCAAAGATGGTTATGTTTCCTAACCATGGACAAAGAGTTGTTATTTGATTAACGGGATCACATCATTAGGTGAATGATCTGATTGACATGACCCATTCCATTAGCTTAGCACCTAGTCATTTAGTATGTTGCTATTGCTTTCTTCATGACTTATACATGTTCCTATGACTATGAGATTATGCAACTCCCGTTTACCGGAGGAACACTTTGTGTGCTACCAAACGTCACAGTGTAACTGGGTGATTATAAAGGTGCTCTATAGGTGTCTCCAAAGGTACATGTTGGGTTGGCGTATTTCGAGATTAGGGTTTGTCACTCCGATTGTCAGAGAGGTATCTCTAGGCCCTCTCGGTAATACACATCACATAAGCCTTGCAAGCATTGCAACTAATGAGTTAGTTGTGAGATGATGTATTACGGAACGAGTAAAGAGACTTGCCGGTAACGAGATTGAACTAGGTATTGAGATACCGACGATCGAATCTCGGGCAAGTAACATACCGATGACAAAGGGAACAACGTATGTTGTTATGCGGTCTGACCGATAAAAGATCTTCGTAGAAATGTAGGAGCCAATATGAGCATCCAGGTTCCGCTATTGGTTATTGACCGGAGACATGTCTCGGTCATGTCTACATTGTTCTCGAACCCGTAGGGTCCGCACGCTTAAGGTTTCGATGACAGTTATATTATGAGTTTATGAGTTTTTGATGTACCGAAGGAATTCGGAGTCCCGGATGGGATCGCGGACATGACGAGGAGTCTCGAAATGGTCGAGACATAAAGATTGATATATTGGAAGCCTATATTTGGATATCGGAAGTGTTCCGGGTGAAATCGGGATTTTACGGGAGTACCGGGAGGTTACTGGAACCCCCCAGGAGGTATATGGGCCTTAGTGGGCCTTAGTGGAAGAGAGGAGAGGTGGCCAGGGCTGGGCCGCGCGCCCCTCCCCCCCTAGTCCGAATAGGACAAGGAGAGGGGGGCGGCGCCCCCCTTCCTTCTCTCTCTCCTCTTTCCCCCCTCCTGAATCCTATTCCAACTAGGAAAAGGGGGGAATCCTACTCCCGGAGGGAGTAGGACTCCTCCTGGCGCGCCCTCTCCTGGCCGGCCGCACCCCCCCCTTTGATCCTTTATATACGGAGGCAAGGGGCACCCCTAGAGACACAAGTTGATCCACGTGATCATATTCTTAGCCGTGTGCGGTACCCCCTTCCACCATAGTCCTTGATAATATTGTAGCGGTGCTTAGGCGAAGCCCTGCGATGGTAGTACATCAAGATCGTCATCACGCCGTCGTGCTGACGGAACTCTTCCCCGACACTTTGCTGGATCGGAGTCCGGGGATCGTCATCGAGCTGAACGTGTGCTAGAACTCGGAGGTTCCGTAGTTTCGGTGCTTGATCGGTCGGGCCGTGAAGACGTACGACTACATCAACCACGTTGTGCTAACGCTTCCGTTGTCGATCTACAAGGGTACATAGATTACACTCTCCCCTCTCGTTGCTATGCATCACCATGATCTTGCGTGTGCGTAGGAATTTTTTTGAAATTACTACGTTACCCAACAGTGGCATCAGAGCCTAGGTTTTATGTGTTGATGTTATTTGCACGAATAGAACACAAGTGAGTTGTGGGCGATATAAGTCATACTTCTTACCAACATGTCATACTTTGGTTCGGCGGTATTGTTGGACGAAGCGGCCCGGACCGACATTACGCGTACGCTTACGTGAGACCGGTTCTCCCGACGTGCTTTGCACAAAGGTGGCTAGCGGGTGACAGTTTCTCCAACTTTAGTTGAACCGAGTGTGGCTATGCCCGGTCCTTGCGAAGGTTAAAATAGCACCAACTTGACAAACTATCGTTGTGGTTTTGATGCGTAGGTAAGATTTGTTCTTGTTTAAGCCCGTAGCAGCCACGTAAAACTTGCAACAACAAAGTAGAGGACGTCTAACTTGTTTTTGCAGGGCATGTTGTGATGTGATATGGTTAAGACATGATGCTAAATTTTATTGTATGAGATGATCATGTTTTGTAACCGAGTTATCGGCAACTGGCAGGAGCCATATGGTTGTTGCTTTATTGTATGCAATGCAATCGCGTTGTAATGCTTTACTTTATCACTAAGCGGTAGCGATAGTCGTGGAAGCATAAGATTGGCGAGACAACAACGATGCTACAATGGAGATCAAGATGTCGCGCCGGTGACGATGGTGATCATGACGGTGCTTCGAAGATGGAGATCACAAGCACAAGATGATGATGGCCATATCATATCACTTATATTGATTGCATGTGATGTTTATCTTTTATGCATCTTATCTTGCTTTGATTGACGGTAGCATTATAAGATGATCTCTCACTAATTATCAAGAAGTGTTCTCCCTGAGTATGCACCGTTGCGAAAGTTCTTCGTGCTGAGACACCACGTGATGATCGGGAGTGATAGGCTCTATGTTCAAAAACAACGGGTGCAAAACAGTTGCACACGCGGAATACTCAGGTTATACTTGACGAGCCAAGCATATACAGATATGGCCTCGGAACACGGAGACCGAAAGGTCGAGCGTGAATCATATAGTAGATATGATCAACATAGTGATGTTCACCAATGAAGCTACTCCATCTCACGTGATGATCGGACATGGTTTAGATGATTTGGATCATGTAATCACTTAGAGGATTAGAGGGATGTCTATCTAAGTGAGAGTTCTTTAAGTAATATGATTAATTGAACCTAAATTTATCATGAACTTAGTACTTGATAGTATCTTGCTTATTCATGTTTGATTGCAGATAGATGGCCCGTACTGTTGTTTCGTTGAATTTTAATGCATTCCTTGAGAAAGCAAAGTTGAAAGATGATGGTAGCAATTACACGGACTGGGTCCGTAACTTCAGGATTATCCTCATTGCTGCACAGAAGAATTACGTCCTGGAAGCACCGCTGGGTGCCAGGCCTACTGCTGGAGCAACACCAGATGTTATGAACGTCTGGCAGAGCAAAGCTGATGACTACTCGATAGTTCAGTGTGCCATGCTTTACGGCTTAGAATCGGGACTTCAACGACGTTTTGAACGTCATGGAGCATATGAGATGTTCCAGGAGTTGAAGTTAATATTTCAAGCAAATGCCCGGATTGAGAGATATGAAGTCTCCAATAAGTTCTATAGCTGCAAGATGGAGGAGAACAGTTCTGTCAGTGAGCATATACTCAAAATGTCTGGGTATAATAATCACTTGATTCAATTGGGAGTTAATCTTCCAGATGATTGCGTCATTGATAGAATTCTCCAATCACTGCCACCAAGCTACAAGAGCTTCGTGATGAACTATAATATGCAAGGGATGAATAAGACTATTCCCGAGCTCTTCGCAATGCTGAAAGCTGCGGAGGTAGAAATCAAGAAGGAGCATCAAGTGTTGATGGTCAACAAGACCACTAGTTTCAAGAAAAAGGGCAAAGGGAAGAAGAAGGGGAACTTCAAAAAGAACAGCAAGCAAGTTGCTTCTCAAGAGAAGAAACCCAGACCTGGACCTAAGCCTGAAACTGCGTGCTTCTACTGCAAGCAGACTGGTCACTGGAAGCGGAACTGCCTCAAGTATTTGGCGGATAAGAAGGATGGCAAGGTGAACAAAGGTATATGTGATATACATGTTATTGATGTGTACCTTACTAATGCTCGCAGTAGCACCTGGGTATTTGATACTGGTTCTGTTGCTAATATTTGCAACTCGAAACAGGGACTATGGATTAAGCGAAGATTGGCTAAGGACGAGGTAACGATGCGCGTGGGAAATGGTTCCAAAGTCGATGTGATCGCAGTCGGCACGCTACCTCTACATCTACCTTCGGGATTAATATTAGACCTAAATAATTGTTATTGGTGCCGGCGTCAAGCATGAACATTATATCTGGATCTTGTTTGATGCGAGATGGTTATTCATTTAAATCAGAGAATAATGGTTGTTCTATTTACATGAGTAATATCTTTTATGGTCATGCACCCTTAAAGAGTGGTCTATTCTTATTAAATCTCGATAGTAGTGACACACATATTCATAGTGTTGAAACCAAAAGATGCAGAGTTGATAATGATAGTGCAACTTATTTGTGGCACTGCCGTTTAGGTCATATCGGTATAAAGCGCATGAAGAAACTCCATACTGATGGGCTTTTGGAACCACTTGATTATGAATCACTTGGTACTTGCGAACCGTGCCTTATGGGTAAGATGACAAAAACACCGTTCTCCGGTACTATGGAGAGAGCAACAGATTTGTTAGAAATCATACATACAGATGTATGTGGTCCGATGAATGTTGAGGCTCGTGGCGGATATCGTTATTTTCTCACCTTCACAGATGACTTAAGCAGATATGGGTATATCTACTTAATGAAACACAAGTCTGAAACATTTGAAAAGTTCAAAGAATTTCAGAGTGAAGTTGAAAATCATCGTAACAAGAAAATAAAATTCCTACGATCTGATCGTGGAGGAGAATATTTGAGTTACGAGTTTGGTGTACATTTGAAACAATGTGGAATAGTTTCGCAACTCACGCCACCCGGAACACCACAGCGTAATGGTGTGTCCGAATGTCGTAATCGTACTTTACTAGATATGGTACGATCTATGATGTCTCTTACTGATTTACCGCTATTGTTTTGGGGATACGCTCTAGAGATGGCCGCATTCACGTTAAATAGGGCACCATCAAAATCCGTTGAGACGACGCCTTATGAATTGTGGTTTGGCAAGAAACCAAAGTTGTCATTTCTGAAAGTTTTGGGCTGCGATGCTTATGTGAAAAAGCTTCAACCTGATAAGCTCGAACCCAAATCGGAAAAATGTGTCTTCATAGGATATCCAAAGGAAACTATTGGATACACCTTCTATCACAGATCCGAAGGCAAGACTTTTGTTGCTAAATTCGGAAACTTTCTGGAGAAGGAGTTTCTCTCGAAAGAAGTGAGTGGGACGAAAGTAGAACTTGACGAGGTAACTGTACTTAACCCCTTATTGGAAAGTAGTACATCACAGAAATCTGTTTCTGTGACACCTACACCAATTAGTGAGGAAGCTAATGATAATGATCATGAAACTTCAGAACAAGATACTACTGAACCTCGTAGATCAACCAGAGTGAGATCCGCGCCAGAGTGAGATCTGCGCCAGAGTGGTACGGTAATCCTGTTCTGGAAGTCATGCTACTAGATCATGATGAACCTACGAACTATGAAGAAGCGATGGTGAGCCCAGATTCCGCAAAATGGCTTGAAGCCATGAAATCTGAGATGGGATCCATGTATGAGAACAAAGTATGGACTTTGGTTGACTTGCCCAATGATCGGCAAGCAATAGAGAATAAATGGATCTTCAAGAAGAAGATGGACACTGACGGTAATATTACTGTCTACAAAGCTCGCCTTGTCGCAAAAGGTTTTCGGCAAGTTCAAGGGATTGACTACGATGAGACCTTCTCACCCGTAGCGATGCTTAAGTCTGTCCGAATCATGTTAGCAATTGCCGCATTTTATGATTATGAAATTTGGAAGATGGATGTCAAAACTGCATTCCTGAATGGATTTCTGGAAGAAGAGTTGTATATGATGCAACCAGAAAGTTTTGTCGATCCAAAGGGAGGTAACAAAGTGTGCAAGCTCCAGCGACCCATTTATGGACTGGTGCAAGCCTCTCGGAGTTGGAATAAACGCTTTGATAGTGTGATCAAAGCATTTTGTTTTATACAGACTTTTGGAGAAGCCTGTATTTACAAGAAAGTGAGTGGGAGCTCTGTAGCATTTCTGATATTATATGTGGATGACATATTACTAATTGGAAATGATATAGAATTTCTGGATAGCATAAAGGGATACTTGAATAAGAGTTTTTCAATGAAAGACCTCGGTGAAGCTGCTTACATATTAGGCATTAAGATCTATAGAGATAGATCAAGACGCTTAATTGGACTTTCACAAAGCACATACCTTGACAAAGTTTTGAAGAAGTTCAAAATGGATCAAGAAAAGAAAGGGTTCTTGCCTGTGTTACAAGGTGTGAAGTTGAGTCAGACTTAATGTCCGACCACTGCAGAAGATAGAGAGAAAATGAAAGATGTTCCCTATGCTTTAGCCATAGGCTCTATCATGTATGCAATGCTGTGTACCAGACCTGATGTGTGCCTTGCTATAAGTCTAGTAGGGAGGTACCAAAGTAATCCAGGAGTGGATCACTGGACAGCGGTCAAGAACATCCTGAAATACCTGAAAAGGACTAAGGATATGTTTCTCGTTTATGGAGGTGACAAAGAGCTAATCGTAAATGGTTACGTCGATGCGAGCTTTGACACTAATCCGGACGATTCTAAATCGCAAACTGGATACGTATTTACATTAAGCGGTGGAGCTGTCAGTTGGTGCAGTTCTAAACAAAGCGTCATGGCGGGATCTACGTGTGAAGCAGAATACATAGCTGCTTCGGAAGCAGCAAATGAAGGAGTCTGGATGAAGGAGTTCATATCCGATCTAGGTGTCATACCTAGTGCATCGGGTCCAATGAAAATCTTTTGTGACAATACTGGTGCAATTGCCTTGGCAAAGGAATCCAGATTTCACAAGAGAACCAAGCACATCAAGAGACGCTTCAATTCCATCCGGGATGTAGTCCAGGTGGGAGACATAGAGATTTGCAAGATACACACGGATCTGAATGTAGCAGACCCGTTAACTAAGCCTCTTCCACGAGCAAAACATGATCAGCACCAAGGCTCCATGGGTGTTAGAATCATTACTGTATAATCTAGATTATTGAATCTAGTGCAAGTGGGAGACTGAAGGAAATATGCTCTAGAGGCAATAATAAAGTTATTATTTATTTCCTTATATCATGATAAATGTTTATTATTCATGCTAGAATTGTATTAACCGGAAACATAATACATGTGTGAATACATAGACAAACAGAGTGTCACTAGTATGCCTCTACTAGACTAGCTCGTTAATCAAAGATGGTTATGTTTCCTCACCATGGACAAAGAGTTGTTATTTGATTAACGGGATCACATCATTAGGTGAATGATCTGATTGACATGACCCATTCCATAGCTTAGCACCCGATCGTTTAGTATGTTGCTATTGCTTTCTTCATGACTTATACATGTTCCTATGACTATGAGATTATGCAACTCCCGTTTACCGAAGGAACACTTTGTGTGCTACCAAACGTCACAACGTAACTGGGTGATTATAAAGGTGCTCTACAGGTGTCTCCAAAGGTACATGTTGGGTTGGCGTATTTCGAGATTAGGATTTGTCACTCCGATTGTCAGAGAGGTATCTCTGGGCCCTCTCGGTAATACACATCACATAAGCCTTGAAAGCATTGCAACTAATGAGTTAGTTGTGAGATGATGTATTACGAAACGAGTAAAGAGACTTTCCGGTAACGAGATTGAACTAGGTATTGAGATACTGATGATCGAATCTTGGGCAAGTAACATACCGATGACAAAGGGAACAACGTATGTTGTTATGCGGTCTGACTGATAAAAGATCTTCGTAGAATATGTAGGAGCCAATATGAGCATCCAGGTTCCGCTATTGGTTATTGACCGGAGACATGTCTCGGTCATGTCTACATTGTTCTCGAACCCGTAGGGTCTGCACGCTTAAGGTTTCGATGACAGTTATATTATGAGTTTATGAGTTTTTGATGTACCGAAGGAGTTCGGAGTCCCGGATGGGATCGGGGACATGACGAGGAGTCTCGAAATGGTTGATACATAACGATTGATATATTGGAAGCCTATATTTGGATATCGGAAGTGTTCCGGGTGAAATCGGGATTTTACCGGAGTACTGGGAGGTTACCGGAACCCCCCGGGAGGTATATGGGCCTTAGTGGGCCTTAGTGGAAGAGAGGACAGGTGGCCAGGGCTGGGCCGCGCGCCCCTCCCCCCTAGTCCGAATAGGACAAG
>NC_057794.1:16624414-16632318 GCF_018294505.1 Triticum aestivum
GGCAAGGGGCACCCCTAGAGACACAAGTTGATCCACATGATCATATTCTTAGCCATGTGCGGTACCCCCTTCCACCATAGTCCTTGATAATATTGTAGCGGTGCTTAGGCGAAGCCCTGCGACGGTAGTACATCAAGATCGTCACCACGCCGTCGTGCTGACGGAACACTTCCCCGACACTTTGCTGGATCGGAGTCCGGGGATCATCATCGAGCTGAACGTGTGCAAGAACTCGGAGGTGACGTAGTTTCGGTGCTTGATCGGTCGGGCCGTGAAGACGTACGACTACATCAACCACGTTGTGCTAACGCTTCCGTTGTCGATCTGCAAGGGTACATAGATTACACTCTCCCCTCTCGTTGCTATGCATCACCATGATCTTACGTGTGCGTAGGAATTTTTTTGAAATTACTACGTTACCCAACAACGTCGCCACAAACCAACCACGAATCAGAAGAGCTCGCGCGCAACTAGGAAAGTGCACTCCACATGCGGTGCCGGTTCTCCACCCGAGGTTCGCCATATAGAAAGGTCATCCTCCAAATCTTATCACTCGCCCTGTCCTCCACTCGCACATCAATGTACCGTGCACATGAATCCAACACAGTCACGTTAAGCTTCTCATCCCAATAGAGTGCGAGTCCTCCACTAAGACCATAACTCGAAACACCTGCAAAACCCTTCATATGTAACATCCATCTTAATCTCTCCATATTTGTAGAGGCCTGCCTTGTCTCAGACAAAAACACAAGCCCTGGGGAATTGGCTTTTGAGAGGGCCAAAACCTCACGAACTGTCCGGCGGTTCCCAACCCCCCGGCAGTTCCACATGAGGATATTCATTGCTCCCGGCAGTCCTCCTCGAAGGAGGCCGCCGATCTATCATTAGATCCATTGCTCAAGGGACACGGGCTCTCTTGCTGTTGTTGGTGCTGGAAGGAGAGGAGTTCTCCATCTCATCCTCCCCCTTCCCTTCGGTAAGAGCCAAAACACCCCGAGAACTATTATTTGCCACATTATTAGACCCTGATTGGTCACCCTCCAATGCGAGTCTTTTCCTAGCAGCAGGATCCACTTGCATGTTCGTGCATCCCTCCTCATACGGGCTTGTTGCCGCATCCAGGGTCTCCGGATCAAACACCTTCACCCCTGGCGATATGTTCTGTGAGGGTTGAGGAGCGGACTGCTTCTGGTTCCCCCCTCGGCTAAAGCTATCATGGGAAGGAGGCTTATTCAGGCCGTCCGCATAGAGCCAAGCGCCATACTTCTTATCCTTCTCCTCATGCACACCGGATCCGCACTCCTTGTAGTCGTGTCCAATCAGCCCACATACACTGCAAAATCGTGCCAATTTTTCATATCTCACCAAATAAATCTGGCGTTCTTTCCCCCTCATAACACTGACAAACTTGGTAAGGGGTCGGCGGACATCATGCCGAACCCTAACCCTAATGTAATCACCACGAGTATTACCATTGAGCCTCATCTCTACAATCTATCCTGAATTCCGAAGCAGATTTTCCACAATGTTTTTCTTACAGAACGCCTCCGAGATCTTATGAATTTGGAGCCAGATCGGCATGAACACCATCAGCACCTCTTCTGCTTTTGTGAAGCCATCATATGGAACCATCAGCACAAGTAGATTCCTGAAGAGCCATGGCCCTTGATCCATCATCCGTTCCCAGTCTCCCAAGCATGACGCCTGCACGACAAAGAGCTTCGGACCTACCGGGCGGAACCTCACCGGCTGCGCAGGATTCCATGATGCACGCATATCTTTGTAGAAAGCCGACTGGCTGAAGGTCTTGTCCGTGCAAACAATAGCCAGCGCAAGCCATCTCACACTTTCATTGATATCTGGATCGGCTTCATCTATCACCAGATCATCAAATTCTTCGTCTTCCAAGTTGAGTTGTTCCAGCACATCACCAAGATCCAGCGCCCCGGATGAGCCGCCGCCAACACTGGTTCCTGAGAGAGCAACCACAGGTGGATCCATCGCTACCGAGAGGAAGCAGGACCTGAGGGCATCGTTCGTAGGCCTCCTACAGGGAGGAGGGAGATCGATAGTAGCGGGTACTCACGGGCGCCGGAATCGCCAGCGAGGATAGAAAACCCTAGCTTTACGCTAGGGGAAACCGAGTCGACTTCTAGATCTGTCTACTTAGTTTTGTCTTCTCTTAGGAAAACGGGCAGATTTAAATCTCAGGACCAGAGACAGTGTGAATGATTGGCCTTGATTCCTCTTGATAGATTAACAACATATCCAAAGAAAAAGTAGTTGGTTGCTAACTGCACAGTACTGTGACGAACAACGACAAAGTGATATATTCAGTTCAAGAAAAGTCAAGAACT
The DNA here is from genome assembly GCF_018294505.1 of Triticum aestivum. NCBI lineage: Eukaryota > Viridiplantae > Streptophyta > Magnoliopsida > Poales > Poaceae > Triticum > Triticum aestivum. Next base: position 16,626,772 of record NC_057794.1, read on the forward strand.
TCAGAAAGAACTACCACTACCTATCATTGCATTACATATTTATTGTGATAGACAAACTCGAAAAGCATATCAACAATGCATCAAACAATTTGGGCATCGCAAGAAGGGCTACAAATCCTTCATATATTGATTTTGGTGCCACTGAAACTCATCTTTCTTCATGTACTATTTTGTATATACACAAACGGTAAGAAAAAAAGGAAACAGAACTTGTGAGATGTATGATGCTCGGATATGCATGAACCTGACGTTATTGTGCCTATTTGTAGCATTGTTAAACACGTGTGGCTGTTCGTCGCCACAACCTGCTGTTATTCCTTTGTTGGTTGCACCATTCCCCTGCTCGTCGCCGCGCTGTCCTACCTTGCTAGTAGTCATCCGGTGCCCAGCTTTGCAAGCCATGTTTCTTCTTGTGCCTGCATAGCATTCCCAAGCGGCTTGTGCAGGCAAACTCCCGTCCACGGGAACCTGCTAATTAATCTGTCATTAGTGCTCATGGATGGTGCGGCTGATGGAGGACACGCCAGGGACATGTCCACTTCCAAGACTTCCGTTGGTTTCATCTACAAAACGAAATTAGATGCTAGATTGGATATGAAGTAACTAGGAGACCAAGGGGTGATGGATCAGATCATACCATTTCTTCTAGATTATGTAGTTCCGATGGAACACTGAAGCGGAGGGCGACATGGATGGAGACACCGCATCATGGTTAGCCTGAGATAGGAAGGAAAGGGATGATCGGGTTTGGTTTGCTAGATTTTTTTTCAGCTTATAATTGATGCGTGCTTTGTGGAGGAAGGTGTCTAGGAGGGAGAAATTTTTAGGAAGAGGCATGCACGTGGGACATCAGGCCAAGGACTCTTTTTCTTGGTTTTTTAAGGCCAAGGACTCTTTGAGGGACGTCATCATAGGCTTTGACATGGGGCATTAGGCTAGGACTCTTTGAGGCAAATAATCGTACGGCTGTAGATAGTTAATCTGAAGATCGAACGGACAATTTTCTTAGTTGTGAGGATTAACGTGGAGGTTTGTATGGTGCCTCCAATTAGTAAATATAAGATATAAGATTTGTTTTCCAAAATTGATGAACTTTTTTAAAATATATGAATTTTTAAAAATTTGATGAACTTTTTGCAAAGTGAAATAACTTTTTCAAATTTATTAATTTTTCTTTCAAATTTGATGAACTTTTTTACAAACTTGATACAGTTTTTTTAAATTCGACTGACTTTTTTGCAAAATGATTAACTTTTTTGAAGTTTGTGGTTATTTTTTCAAAATTATGAACTTTTTTCCAAAAATCAGTGAACTCTCTTCTGAACCAATGGTTTTTTTTCCAAAATTGATGAAATTTTAAAAAAAAGTTGAACCTTTTTCGGAATTGATGAACTTCTCTTCAACTTTGTGAACAAATTTTAAATTCCATGAACATTTTTTGAATTCAGTATTTTTTCGAATTCTATGAATTTTTTGTTTTTGTTTGTTTTTCGTATTGACTCAAAAGTCAACTATGAACCGGTCAACTGTCATGAATAAAAAAAAGGAAAATAACTGTGTTTTTTACGGGTTGCATTTTAAAGATAAAAGAAGGAGTCTAGCACATCAGGTGTGATGGGAGACTTGGTCAATGTGTTCGTTGTTAAAACTGGAGCATCGCGTTTTGAATCATGGTGTGCACACCCTTTTTTGGGTATTAAACGGAGAAAAAATAAGTAGTAATGGGTTGGCCCACTAGGCGCTGCAGTGAGCGCCGGTTCAGTTCTACAGCCACGTTTTCAAACAGTCACTTTTCGCAGGCTAGCCCCACAAATCGAGAATCCAGCATACCCATGGGCCGAATGGCTGTTAGACAAAAAAATTATTTGCCTTAATAAAAAGACAAAAAACATTATTGTCTGACCGTACCCTAACACCTATTTCTATTTCGCGCCTTTAGCGTTGTTTTCTACTATTCTGGCAACTTCGCGCAACCCCCTCTGTCCTGGGCTTGGACTACTTAGTTTTTTTATATTCTCTTAACCTTCAAAAAATAGGAGACCAAGGTGGAGAGAAGAACAACTTACTTGTTGTGCACACTTACTTCTCTTTTTTTTCTTGCGTGGAAAATGTAACGCTAAACAAGGCAGTGCATTCCATGGTTTTCTTTCTGTTTTTTCGTCCAGTTTTTCTCCAACTTTTTTCACTTATTTGTCTTCTTTTCCTGTTCCTTTTTCTTTTATTTTCTTAATTTGCAAACTTTTTTCAAACTCATGAACCTTTTAAAACTCACAAACCTTCTTCAAATTCATAAACAATTTTCAAATTCATGGACTTTCCACAAATTCGTGAACTTTTTTCAAATCCATGATTTTTTTTGTAAAATTCGTGAACTTTTTTTTGAATCTATGAACATATATTACAGATTCATGATTTTTTTGTAAAATTAATGAACTTTTTTTTGAATCTATGAACATATATTACAGATTCATGATAATTTTCTAAACCCACAAACTTGTTTTCAAATCCATAAACTTTTATTCTAGTCTGCAAACTTTTTCAAATCAACGAATGTTTTATAATCCGCAAAGTTTTGTTCAACAACCAGGACTTTTCCAAATTCGTGAACTTTTACCTTATCTGTAATATTTTTTAAAATTCATGAAATTTATTCAAAAATCATGATTTTTCTTCAAAATTCATGAACTTTTATCATTTTTTACTATTTTCAAATATGTGAACTTTCCCCTATTTGCGAACTTTTTCAAATTGGTGAAAATTTTGAATTCATGAACTTTTCAAATGTGCATACTTTTTGTCCAAATTGGTAAACTTTTTTTCAAATTTGTCAACTTTTTGCAGATTTATGATCTTTTTAAATTCATAAAAAAATCCAATTCTTTGATAAGTCAACGGCCAATGGAGTCAAATGGTCAAAGGGTTGAACATTCAACTGTGAAAAGTTCAAAGGTTAGTGGTTAAAAAGTTAAACTGCCAACTAATGAGAACAACGTTCGAGCTTGAGGCTGCTGTGGAGCGATCGATTAAGATGCTTTGGTGGGACCCTGGTAAACTTCAGCCAACACACTCCGTGTTGTGATGACTAATGGATGCATCTTCCTAAGATTCAGATATTATGCTTTGTCATACATATAGTTCACACCATTATGAATTTTCATCATGCTTGTATACGTGTTGCGGGTTATGTACTTTATAACCATAACTCATTTCATCAACATTTTTTTATGTTCTTTTCATCATTGTGCCTTAGATAGAGTGCATAGTGTTCTCCACAATGGTTATGCTGAAAGGACCAACCATCTGGTTCAATGCAGAATACTTGTTGCTTGGCAATTTATAGAAATATTATACTACTGTGTGAATAGACCGTTCAAATGGCCCAAACAGAGGTATGTTTTGTTTTTCATATTACGATCTGGAGTTGTTTTATTTTGAGATGGTACTTGAGAAGAGTTATACTCCCTACGTTACTAAATATAAGACTTATTTACAGTTTAAATTCAACTGCCAAAACGTCTTATATTTAGGAATGGGGGAGTAGTAAAGTTGAGTTAGGACTTGATCACTAAGGATTCTTCTTAGAGAAGGATGTTTACTACTCCCTCCGTACCAGTGCATTAAGCACATTATGAAAACCAGATAATCCCAAAATATTTATGTATGATGCATTAACTCCACGTCTCGTTCCTTGTTTCTTGCCATGAAGAAGTAATCAACCAATAGGGACATGGGGCGTGTATGCCTTGAATGACTTGAGACTATCTAGCATATCATGCAGTGGTTAGTTATCTGCATTTACTGGTAATAATTAGCAAATAAACATCAAGCTCTCTCGTGACAAAGCCCCTGGACCAGATGGTTTTAGCACCAATTTTGTGAAGCACTGTTGGGACATTATTGCTACTGATTTCTATGCGTTGATTGAGGATTTTTATCATGGAAGAATCAGTTTGCAGAGCATCAACTCCTCTTTCATCACTCTCATACCTAAAAAGGATGCTCCTGTTACCCCCAATGACTTCAGACCTGTTTCTCTTCTAAACTGCTCTGTCAAAATCATTACCAAGCTGCTTGCAAACAGGTTGCAATCTGTTATTTTGAAGCTGGTTCATGCTAACCAATATGGTTTTTTTAAATCAAGATCCATTCAGGATTGTTTAGCTTGGACATATGAATACATCAATCAATGCAAACATTCTAGGAGTGAAGTCATTGTAATCAAGTTGGATTTTGAGAAAGCTTTTGATCTCATTGAGCATTAAGCAATCAGGAATATTCTCACTGCTAAAGGTTTTGGCACTCGATGGCTTATGTGGATGAACATGATTTTTTCCTCTGGGTATTCTTCTGTTCTCCTCAATGGTGTTCCAGGGAAGCAATTCTTGTGTAAAAGGAGGGTTAGACAAGGTGATCATGTTTCTCCTTTGCTCTTTGTTCTAGCCGCAGACATTTTGCAATCAATCCTCAATGAAGCCATGCATAACAATTTGATAAGGAGACCCCTGGAGCATCACCCTTGCCCTGATTTTCCAGTTATTCAATATGCAGATGATACTATCATTATCATACCTGCAAGCAAAGCTCAGATTGAACAACTGAAGAACTTACTCCTCCATTTCTCTATCTTTACTGGTCTGAGGGTAAATTATGAGAAATCTGTTATGGTCCCAATTAACACCAGTCCCTCAAATTTGCAGTCTTTAGCAAACAGACTTGGTTGTGTGACTGGTAGTTTTCCTTTCACATACCTTGATTTGCCCTTGGGTCTCACTAAACCTAAGCTGGAAGATTTTGCCCCTATCATCGAGAGAATTGATAGAAGGCTCTCTGGTTGCTCCACTTTGCTGTCTTTTGGAGATAAGCTCACTCTTCTCAAATCTGTCTTCACTAGCTTGCCTACCTTTTTCATGAGCACTCTGGATCTTCCCCTGGGCATTGTAGATCAAATCAATAAATATCTTAGGCATTGTTTTTGGAGAAAGTATGGTATGAAGGACAGAGGCACAGCCATAATATCTTGGAAAAAAGTGTGTGTTCCCAAAGATCAAGGGGGACTGGGTGTACTCAGCATTGCTGTTCATAACAATACTACTAGAAAAAGGGCTATAGATGAAAATGACACTAATGGCGCACCAGACATGTGGTGCGCCATTACTATATACTAATGGCGCACCATCTGCTGGTGCGCCATTAGTGTGGAAGACACTAATGGCGCACCAGGCACACGGTGCGCCAGTAGTAACAAAATGTGTTTTTTCATTTTTTCAAACATACTAATGGCGCATCCGGGCAGAGTGCGCCATTAGTAGTTAGAACTACTAATGGCGCACCAGCCGTAGAGTGCGCCACTACTATATTTTTTAACTTTTTTACAAAACTACTAATGGCGCACCGTTTCATAGTGCGCCATTACTAGTTTAAACTAGTAATGGGCATTTTTTTTTACTTTTTGATATCATGAATATTTTTAAATTTCATGGGCACTTTTTGAATTCATGAATATTTTTTCAAATTTGATGATATTTTTTCATATTCCATATGAAAAAA
>NC_057794.1:16633011-16633377 GCF_018294505.1 Triticum aestivum
CTCCCCTTCCCCTCCTCCTCCTCCCCTTGCCCCCCGCCTGTGCTGGGGCTGACGGCCCCTTCTCTGTCTCGCAGGGCTCCGGCACCTCTACGACACCGACGCCTCCCTCGTCTAGGGCGTCTGCGCCTTCTTCCACCTCCGGCCACCGCAGCCTCACCGTCGATCCCCGCACGAGCTCGCCATCGTCTTCCTCTCGGTGAGCTGCACCGGTTCCCCTCCCCCCCTTTCTGTTAACTGAACATTGTCAGGTTTAGGTTCTGTTAACTGAAAAAGTTTAGATTCAGAAACATTGTTGGACTGATAGGAAGTTTGTTGAACAGAGCAATCTACACCTGTAATTTCTACTGTTATGCCTCTGTTGATTGT
>NC_057794.1:16634259-16763021 GCF_018294505.1 Triticum aestivum
CTGAGGGCATGAACCATGATCAAGTTGAGTTCAGATTTCATTAGATTAGATGGATTATCATGCCTTGTGTCCTGATAGTTGGATATTTGAGTAGTATTGTCAACAGTAATAACTTTTACATGTTTGCATTGCTTCCAAGAGTAACAGCAGGTGCTTATGACACCTTTAGGAGATCTACTCATCTCTAATCATGCTACTCAAGGATAGGAACCGTAGGCATCTCTATATATTTTTCAGTGTCCTTTATTGGTGGTTCTATGATGTAGTCCAGATGAAACCAATTGCATGCATTGAGAAATAGAGTATTAAAACAGGACTTGATGTGGTTTTCCACTTAGCTATCTGAATTGAGAAAAAACATAGCTTTTGCAGTCTCTGAGGCAAAACTTGCTACTCCATATACAACTAATATTACTACTAGACAAGATACTACTCCATATACTACTAATACTACTACTGTATTTCGTTTCAAAGTTCAAAATGCTGGTACTGAGATTTTCATTTCCAATGAGTGATGTTTTTCCTAGCAGTAGAAAAAACATAGCAACTTCTCTGTTTTTATAAAGCTGTTCTTATATGGGTGAAACTTCACTTGTTTTTAGGCTAGTGCAGGGTGTTGCTTCTTCTGTATGGGCCAACTATGTCACAAATAAATTGTTCCTTCTTCTGTATTTGACAAGTAATGACTTTTAAACATGATGATCATCTTGCTAGTTTGCTGGGTTTTGTCTTCGACCATTGTGTCGTGATGAATTTGCAGGTACCCCGAGAGGCCCTTGAGTTTGCTGGAATGTCGATTAACTTCTGTTCTGGCAAATTCGGGTACTCCATATGTCCTATTTTTAGCAAAGGCCATGCCAAAATTTTCCGTGAATTTTAGCATGACTTTGCTAAAAATAGGACATATGGGGTACTTGCGACTAATGCATGCATCGGCGTCAACAAAACCTAAATGATGAAAGCTTAGGCTTTTAGGGTGCCTCGACGTCGACAAACCCTAAATGATAAAACCTTGGCTTTTAGGGTGCCTTGGCGTCGATAAGAACCTAAATGATGAAAGCTTAGGATTTTAGGGTGCCTCAGCGTCGACAAACCCTAAATGATAAAAGCTTAGCTTTTAGGATGCCTCGGTGTCGACATACCCTAAATGATGTAGTTTTGAATTATGAACGTAGGATATATCGTCATCATCATCGGACGACGAAAGTCTCCCGGTGGAGTGCGACTGGTGCCATGACAATCGAGGTCTGTGCGACATGCCTCACCTGGACGATGATCGGCGCTTCAGCATTAAGCTCGAGGAGACCTTCGAAGTTGAAACGGTACACAACGATGACAAGTGTTATTTTCATAATTAAGCATGACTTCAACTATTTCAACGTGTAATTTTCATCTTTTACAATTCGAGTATAGCTTATCCCATGCCATGCAAGACGCTATGTCTTGGAGAGGATGGATTTTAAAGACCATGAAATTTCTGAAACAAAGAAAATTCACCTAAGGACTCATCACGATGTGGACTTTGAAGTAAATCTATATAATTCTGAGAGCGTAACCCATTTTGGTTGCAAAAATTGGGAAGCATTTTGCAAGATGTATGGTTTTGATGAGGGTATGCTTATCACCATGGATCTTGGTAATCCTGACATCAACCAAGACAATATGGACATTTGGGTCCTTGTTGATCCGCCTCCAGTTCTACCACTATGTGAGTTTCTCAAACATAGTTATTAGCTAATTTATATTATTTATTTCAAAATAGTTGACAGCTTATTTCCATTGACAGCTTATTTTTATTGTTCAAAGAATGTGCGGGAGATGGTAGACAAAACCCACTACACCGATGGCTCCGAATTAACAACTTACAAGGAGAAAAATCATCTGGTCGGATTTTGTACTGACATTGAGAATTACACTATCCACAATCAAACTTCTCAACATTATGGTAAATACGTGCCACTAGTGCATGTGTTCAACTACGGTAACTACCATGGAGATACCCTGGTAAGATTTTTACTATTACGACATCCATGCATCTTTTGCATACTTCTAAAACTAGTACATAATTGCTAACTATGAATTTATTACTATGTTTTTCAACAGATAATCCCAGAGAATTGTGTGCCTCATATGATGTATCAGAAAGGTAGTGTTAATGTTTTGAACATACAGCCAGGTCATCCTACGAATCTCAACTGTCCATACGAGATTTCTAAAAGAAGTGGAGACATGAAAATCAAAGGATGGAAAAAATGTATGGACAGTCGTAAGGAGCTTCTTGGAAGCAAAAGGAAGCGAAGCGCAAGAATTGGAGACAGGATGTTCTCCATTCTCCATAATGGAGAGTCAGGGTCTATATTTTTTTATGCTATTTTAGCTTAAATAGGGTATTTAGGTCCTGCCTAATACTGATGATCATGTGCTAAGAACAATTAAGTAGGGTTGGTTCGATGACTATCAAGATGATGATCGTATGACTTGTTATGAATAACGAGTAGAAGTTGTATGATGATGAATAGTAGGACTTCTTAGGATTAGTATTACTTCCGACAAACTCGATACTCGCGGTCTCGAGACTTGTAATGTTTTATCTTTATTCGGTCTTTTGAATTCGGAGACTAATATGATGAATTGTATTCGGAGACTAATCTTCTATTGTATTCGATGAATCTGCTGTTGCTGTGTGCTACTGTCTATATTCAGTCAAATAATATATTTTGTAACCTGTGCAAAAATCAGAAAAGTAAAAAAACTAATATTCATACTAATGGCGCATCACTACAGAGTGCGCCATTAGTATGCCAAGTATACTAATGGCGCATCCATCCGGAGTGCGCCATTAGTGTGCCAAAGCACATGGTTAAATATGGCCCTGGGAGGCATACTAATGGCGCATGGTGTTATATACTAATGGCGCACTGGGTGGTGCGCCATTAGTATACCAGATACTAATGGTGCACCTGTGATGCGCCATTAGTAATAAATACTAGTGGCGTGATACTAATGGCGCACCAGTGATGCGCCATTAGTAGGCAAAACTGGTGCGCCATTAGTAGGCCTTTTCCTAGTAGTGCAAATGTCTCCTCATGAAACATCTTCATAAATTTCTTAATCATGAGGATCTTCCTTGGGTAAAGTTAATTTGGGATTCATACTACCCTGGAGGTGTGCTTAATAATCGACCTGTGGGCTCTTTCTGGTGGAGAAGTATTCTGAAACTGCTGCCTCAATTCAAATTGGTGGCTAAATGCAACCCTGGACAAGGAGACACCATTGTTTTTTGGCAAGATAACTGGGGGCATGGTGCACTTAAAGACAAATATCCAGAGCTATATTCTTTCACGCACAATGAAAATATGTCTACTCAGGCATTCTTTCAGTCTGCTCAGGACATGGTCAGCAATTTCCATACGCCCTTATCAGTCAAAGCTCATCAGCAGTTTCTAGAGTTAGAGATAGTGGTGCAACAGTCCATGAATACCTCTTTGCAAGATAAATGGATTTACCCTTGGGGCACAACTTACTCCTCCATCAAGATGTATAAAGAATTGATTGCTAGTGAGCTGGCTCCTCCCATATACAAGCAAATTTGGAAATGTGCTGCTATGCTCAGATACAAGATATTCTTCTAGCTTCTGCTTCATGACAGAGTGAACTCTAGAAATTTGCTTCAAAGAAAGTCTTTCTACCTTCCTTCCTATGAATGTGTTCTTTGTCATACTCATACCATGGAAACTTCAATGCATCTCTTTTGGGACTGTGATTTTGCCCTCAACTGCTGGAGCTCCATTCTTGGTCAACGATACAGAGGAATCTCAGTGTTGGATGAAGTCAGCTTATCCATTCAGGCTCTCTCCATCCCCATTGCTATGGAAGTTATCATAATGGGCTGCTGGAACATTTGGATGCAGCGTAATGGAGTGACTTTCAAGGCTATCCCGGCTTCCGTTCTCTCTTGGAGAGCATCCTTTCGGGCAGATCTGCTTTTGCTTAAGCATAGGATCAAGGACAAGTTTGCAGATAGACTTTCTAGTTGGATTGATCAGTTCTTAGCATAATTATCATGTTGCCTCAAGGTTTCACTAGGACTGGAGTTGGGTAGGGTGAGCCTTTGTTTTATTTGGGACTTCTGTTCATATTTTATTCTTTTAATATATTTACCGTAGAACGATTGTTCTATGATTTTCGGTTCAAAAAAAAACATAAGGATGGCAAATAAGCCATGAAAGCTTTTGATTTTTTAGAAAGCTATATTAAGAAGTGGGCATCCGAGAATTTAACCCTATGTTAGCTTATGCTAATGTGAGAGCATATGGCCGAAACTCTTCTTTTTCCTGGAATTGTGTCATTGTATGGTCAGAAGTTGAGCAATCACGCACAGATCACTATATTTGCTAAGTGAACCTATAAGTACATGTAGATACGCACATGCATCCATTGAAGCCCCAATCTGAAACGTAAGTCATTAGTATATTTTACACGTTAATCTGGGCATTTAGCTAGCTTCTATGTGCTATTTAATTGTGTAACGGAGGAGCCATACTAATCTATTCCTAATTTTTTTTAATAATAAAGCACGGATTGACTTCGTTGGTTCACCGTCACAATAAATACGTTTTTTCACGTGAATTTACGCTTTCAGTTTTTTCCACCTATATTATTTTCGACATATGAGGTGGTACTATTCATCCGAGGTAGTACTATATTATAAAGATAGATATAGATATATATTTTGGTAATCAACCTATACTTCATGAATAAATATCGTTCACGTGTTGCTTCTTTTATTTCGTCCGTTCATCTTGGTCTTTCCCGTACGTGTCTCTCAGTTCGACTCCTACTCTCTATCACTCGCCTCCTCTAATTTCTTCCATAAATATTGATTGAATCCCATGGACGTGGAGGTGGTGGCGGACATCTCTGAGGCGTGGATCGGCGGCTGGAACAACAACCACCGGCTCCATCTATGAGCCTGGCCTAGAAGACATCATTAAGCTGTGCCGCGGCCACAACCTATTCTTCAACACCGACGTTGGCGAGGTGGATATCGTGTTCTTCTTCGTCAACACCGACACGGAGAACCTCGGCCTCCGCGCCGGCAAGGCCGGTGATCTCGGAGAGCGCTCTGCACATGATCACCGACGTCTCCCTCTTCGATAGGATCCAGATCGGGAAGTCCACCGTGTCCATCAATACCCGCCGAGGCCATCGAGAAGATCCTCGCCCACAACGGCCGGTGCTTCCAGTACCAAATCCTGTCCAATTTGGCGTTCCTCGCTGAGGGCACCGCCGTGCGGGACCTATTCATGCCCGACCGCATCCTCGTCGGCAGCTGCGAGATGCCCGAGGGGCAGACCACCGTGAAGGTCCTTAACCAAGGACGTGTATGCGCATTGGGTCCCGTGGACTGCGTCATCACAATCAACCTCTGGTCGGCCGAGTTGTCCAAGCTCGCCGCCAACTCCTTCCTCGTGCAGCGCATCTCCTCCGTGGACGCCATCTCTGCAACGTCATCGAGGTGGCCTACTCCATTCACTAGTAGAAAACAGGGCTATGGTCCAGGCCGGCTCAGCCCATTAGTCCCGGTTCAGTGTAGAACCGGGATCAATGTGGGCATTGGTCCCGGTTCATGAGCCCAGGGGGCCGGCCAGGCCACGTGGGCCATTGGTCCCGGTTCATCTGGACCTTTTGGTCCCGGTTCGTGGGACGAACCGGGACCAATGGGCCTCGCTCCTGGCCCACCACCATTGGTCCCGGTTGGTGGCTTGAACCGGGACCAAAGGCTCCCCTTTAGTCCCGGTTCATGCCACCAACCGGGACCAATGAGGTGCCTATATATACCCCCTCGCGCAAGAGCAGAGCACAGTGCTCTGTTTTTTCTGGCCGAGGGGGAGAGGGCTTTGTGGTGCTCTAGCTCACCTCCTATGCACATGAGGTGTTCGATGGAATGCCCGAGCCACACTACTTAAGCTTTCTCCTCTCGAAGCTCGACCTTCAAGCTCCATTTTCCTCGAGATTTGTCTAGATTTAGCGGTCCGTCACGCCCCGTCCCCGTCTTCACCGCCATCGATCACCCGCGCCGATCTCATCACCGACACCACCGTGGTGAGCCTCTTGTTCTTATCTTCTTTCTGAAAGGAAAAATATTCTTACTTGTATGTTTAGATAGATACTTGTATCATTTTCTTACATTTATTATTGCATCTTATATAGTGCGATGGTTTTGGTATCCGCCCCCGTCGGCCCTCGTCCTGTCTATGATTCGGATTTGGTATGTATATTATCTTTATAACTATTGGTTCATTTATTGTTTATGAAAATTATGCCGACCAACGTGACATAGATTTTATTTATCTAGGATGTATGTGAATCGGAAATGCCAACCGACCCTATTGTCGAGAGGTTAAATTTAGTTGAAGAAGAAAACAATTTGTTGAAGGAAAAAATAAAAAAATTGAGGAGGAGAAGATGATATTGGAGTTGCATGTTGCGGATGTCGTCGATGATCACAAGATCAAGATGGATGCAATGCGCTTGAAGATTAGAAAGATTAGAAAATATGCCATTCATACCGAGGCTTGGTATCATTATGCCGTTGGATCAATTGTTACCTTGGTTGCGATTATGATCGCATTTGTTTTCGCATTGAAATGTTTTACATAGTTTCAATGTATGGTTTAATTAATTAGATGCTCTGGAGAGCTATATGTTGTTAGATGAGAACTATGTATGCACTTTGGTTTTAATGTGATGATGAACTTCTATTAATTTGGACACTTAATTATATATAATGCACGCAGATGAACCGGCAATGGATGTACGGTGACAGACACACCCGCGAGTACATTAAGGGCGTGCATGAGTTTCTCGATGCGGCTGAGGCAAACAAGCAGAATGGTTTTATGTGTTGTCCATGCACTGAATGTGGGAATACGAGGTCTTACTCTAACCGGAAAATCCTTCACTCCCACCTGCTTTACAAGGGTTTCATGCCACACTATAATGTTTGGACGAGGCACGGAGAAATAGGGGTTATGATGGAAGACGGCGAAGAAGAAGAGTACGATGACAACTATGTGCCCCCTGAATACGGTGATGCTGCAACGGGGGAGCTGGTGAAGATCAAGAGGAACCAGACGATGTGCCCAATGATGCTGCCACGGGTGAAGCTGCTGAAGATCAAGAGGAACCAGACGATGTGCCCGATGATGATGATCTCCGCCGGGTCATTGTCGATGCAAGGACGCAATGCATTAGTCAAAAGGAGAAGCTGAAGTTCGATCGCATGTTAGAGGATCACAAAAAAGGGTTATACCCCAATTGCGAAGATGGCAACACAAAGCTCGGTACCGTACTGGAATTGCTGCAGTGGAAGGCAGAGAATGCTGTGGCTGACAAAGGATTTGAGAAGCTACTGAAAATATTGAAGAAGAAGCTTCCAAAGGATAACGAATTGCCCGACAGTACATACGCAGCAAAGAAGGTCGTATGCCCTCTAGGATTGGAGGTGGAGAAGATACATGCATGCCCTAATGACTGCATCCTCTACCGCGGTGCATACAAGGATCTGAACGCATGCCCGGTATGCGGTGCGTTGCGGTATAAGATCAGACGAGATGACCCTGGTGATGTTGACGGCGAGCCCCTCAGGAAGAGGGTTCCTGCGAAGGTGATGTGGTATGCTCCTATAATACCACGGTTGAAACGTCTGTTCAGAAACGAAGAGCATGCCAAGTTGATGCGATGGCACAGTGAGAACCGAAAGAAAGATGGGAAGTTGAGAGCACCCGCTGACGGGTCGCAGTGGAGAAAAATCGAGAGAAAGTACTGGGATGAGTTTGCAAAGGACCCAAGGAATGTATGGTTTGCTTTAAGCGCGGATGGCATTAATCCTTTCGGGGAGCAGAGCAGCAATCACAGCACCTGGCCCGTGACTCTATGTATGTATAACCTTCCTCCTTGGATGTGCATGAAGCGGAAGTTCATTATGATGCCAGTTCTCATCCAAGGCCCTAAGCAACCCGGCAACGAAATTGATGTGTACCTAAGGCCATTAGTTGAAGAACTTTTACAGCTGTGGAATGGAAACGGTGTACGTACGTGGGATGAGCACAGACAGGAGGAATTTAACCTTAAGGCGTTGCTGTTCGTGACCATCAACGATTGGCCCGCTCTCAGTAACCTTTCAGGACAGACAAACAAAGGATACCACGCATGCACGCACTGTTTAGATGACACTGAAAGTATATACCTGGACAAATGCAGGAAGAATGTGTACCTGGGCCATCGTCGATTTCTTCCGACCAACCATCAATGTCGAAAGAAAGGCAAGCATTTCAAAGGCGAGGCAGATCACCGGAAGAAGCCCGCCATGCGCACCGGTGATCACGTGCTTGCTATGGTCAATGATTTACACTACGTAATCTTTGGAAAGGGTCCCGGTGGACTAGCTGTTCCGAATGACGCTGAGGGACACGCACCCATGTGGAAGAAGAAATCTATATTTTGGGACCTACCCTACTGGAAAGACCTAGAGGTCCGCTCCTCAATCGACGTGATGCACGTGACGAAGAACCTTTGCGTGAACCTGCTAGGCTTCTTGGGCGTGTATGGGAAGACAAAAGATACACCTGAGGCACGAGAGGACCTGCAACGTTTGCACGAAAAAGACGGCATGCCTCCGAAGCAGTATAAAGGTCCTGCCAGCTACGCTCTTACGAAAGAAGAGAAAGAAATCTTCTTTGAATGCCTGCTCAGTATGAAGGTCACGACTGGCTTCTCGTCGAATATAAAGGGAATAATAAATATGCCAGAGAAAAAGTTTCAGAACCTAAAGTCTCATGACTGCCACGTGATTATGACGCAACTGCTTTCGGTTGCATTGAGGGGGCTTCTACCGGAAAACGTCCGATTAGCCATTGTGAAGCTATGTGCATTCCTCAATGCAATCTCTCAGAAGGTGATCGATCCAGAAATCGTACCAAGGCTAAGGAGTGATGTGGCGCAATGTCTTGTCAGTTTCGAGCTGGTGTTCCCACCATCCTTCTTCAATATCATGACGCACGTCCTAGTTCATCTAGTCGACGAGATTGTCATCCTGGGGCCCGTATTTCTACACAATATGTTCCCCTTTGAGAGGTTCATGGGAGTCCTAAAGAAATATGTCCGTAACCGCGCTAGGCCAGAAGGAAGCATCTCCATGGGCCATCAAACAGAGGATGTTATCGGGTTTTGTGTTGACTTCATTCCTGGCCTTAACAAGATAGGTCTCCCTAAATCGCGGTATGAGGGGAGACTGACTGGAAAAGGCACTCTTGGAAGAGACTCAATAATATGCAGGGACGGATATTCTTGGTCTCAAGCACACTACACAGTTCTACAGAACTCTACCTTGGTGACCCCGTATGTCGATGAACACAAGAACAGTCTGCGCTCCAAACACCCGGAGCAGTGCGACGACTGGATTACATGTGAACACATCAGGACTTTCAGCAGTTGGTTGGAAACACGTCTCAGAGGTGACAACACTGTTTGTGATGAGTTGTACTTGTTGTCCAGGGGACCATCTTTGACTGTATTGACTTACAAAGGATACGAGATAAATGGGAATACATTTTACACGATCGCCCAAGATCAAAAGAGCACCAACCAAAACAGCGGTGTCCGCTTTGATGCAGCAACCGAGAGCGGAAAGGACACATATTATGGTTACATAGTGGACATATGGGAACTTGACTACGGACCTGATTTTAAGGTCCCTTTGTTTAAGTGCAAATGGGTCAATCTGTTAGGCGGCGGGGTACAGGTAGACCCACAGTACGGAATGACAACAGTGGATCTGAAAAATCTTGGGTACACTGACGAACCGTTCGTCCTAGCCAATGATGTGGCACAGGTTATCTATGTGAAGGACATGTCTACCAAACCGAGAAAAAGAAAAGATAAGGAAGCGAATACATCATACGATGAGCCAAAGCGCCACATAGTTCTTTCAGGAAAAAGGGACATCCTGGGAGTGGACGGCAAGACAGACATGTCTGAAGATTATGAAAAGTTTCATGAAATTCCTCCCTTCAATGTCAAGGCTGACCCAAGCATCCTGATAAACAATGAAGATTATCCATGGTTACGGCGCAATAAGCAAATGACACAAGCGAAGAAAAAGTGAAGACTTTCTCCCGCAACTATTATGATGATACCATGCCAAATTTGTAACAGACGAACATGCTACCATTGTCCGTTTTGTACATGCACATGCTATGTGGGTGAAATTATGATACCATCCCAACTTTCAACTTTTTCAGAGTTCATTTGAAATGCTTTCATGTCTTATGGTTTGAAACTTTGATACTTCGAAAGTGATTGTCCATTTTGTACACGAAGTGCATCAAGTTTTTGTCGTAACCCTCTCTACTTTTTGGAACATGCTATGTGGGTGAAATGATGATACCATGCCAACTTTCAACCTTTTCAGAGTTCATTTTGAAATGCTTTCCAATTTCAGAGTCATTTAGCTCAAAGAATGAATTAATAGCAAACAGAATAAACTACAAAACTTTTATGAAAATAAAAACAATCAATTAAAATATTATGTTATGATCAACTAAAATAAAACTATAATATTCTTCAATAGCAAAAAGAATATAATTTTTGTGACCTAAAATCAAACTATAAGTATTTAATTGTAAGTATAAATAAAAAATAAATAGCAAAGAAGAAAAAATTTCTAATTTTATAGTAAAGTTATTCATAAACTAGTGATTCACACAAATTTTTAAAAATTCAAATTTAAACTATTTAAAATTTAAAACTAATGGCACTAACAGAAAGTTTATAATTTTTGTGACCTAAAAGCAAAAAGAAATCACTAAAAAACTGTAAGTATTTAGTTTAAGTAGAAATAAAAAATAAATAGAAAAAAATTCTATTTTTATAGTAAAGTTATTCATAAACTAGTGATTCACACAAATTTTTAAAAATTCAAATTTAAACTATTTAAAATTTAAAACTAATGGCACTAACAGAAAGTTTATAATTTTTGTGACCTAAAAGCAAAAAGAAATCACTAAAAAACTGTAAGTATTTAGTTGTAAGTAGAAATAAAAAAATAAAAAACCAAAAAATATAGAAATAAAAAAGAAAAAACCAAAAAAATGCCTCCTACTGGGCCTCCACGGCCTGAATACGACTAGAAACCCTACATGGGCCAGGATTCAGGCCCGCAGAAGGCCCAATAGGCCCACAGGCAGTAGCAAGTTTAGGCCCGAAAGCCTGCATTAGAGAGGAGCTCGAATGGGTAGGCACACCAGCGCTTATAAACCAGTGCCGGCGCTCTTCAGCTAGCGATGTGGGACTAAACTTTTGGGCTCGGGGCAGCAAAGGCCATTGGTCCCGGTTGGTGGCACCAACCGGGACTAAAGGGGGCATTGGTCCCGGTTCGTGGCACCAACCGTGACCAATGCCCCCCTTTAGTCCCGGTTGGTGGCACCAACCGGGACCAAAGGCCGCCGCTTCCCGCCCTTTGGGCTACTGAAAATTGGCCTTTGGTCCCGGTTCGTGGCACCAACCGGGAACAAAGAGGGGCATTGGTCACGGTTCGTGCCACGAACCGGGACCATTGCTCTAGGTATATAAGGTAGCACTTGTGAAATTTTGGCCAACCGCTCCCATTCGTCCCCAGGCCGTTCATCGTCGTCGTCGCCGCCCCGAGCCCGTGTCGCCCCGCGCCGACGCCCCGCGCCCCCCGCGCGCCGCCCCGAGCCCGTCGTCGCCCCGCGCCGCCCTTCCCTGACCCCGTCGCCGTCGCCGTCGCCCCGCGCCCGCCGCCGTCGCCGCCCGCCCCGTCCCCGAGCCCGTCGTCGAGCCCGTCGTCGCCCCGCCCCGTCCCCGAGCCCGCCCCGCCCCGTCCCCGAGCCCGCCCCGCCCCGTCCCCGAGCCCGCCCCGTCCCCGCGCCGTCGCCCCGCCCCGTCCCCGCGCCGTTGCCCCGCCCCGTCCGGAGCCCGTCGTCGCCCGCCCCGTCCCCGAGCCCGCCGCACGCCGCCCCTTCCCTGACTCCGTCGCCGTCGCCGCGCGCGCCGCCCCTTCCCCAACCCCGTCGCCGTCGCCCTGACCACACGCCGCCACTTTCGGTCCGGCCGCCGGCGCCCTTTTTATCACTGATTTTAGGTTGATGATATGATGATGTTGATGATATGATGATGTTTTTTTCTGTTGATGATATGATGATGTTTTTTTTCTGTTGATGATATGATGATGTTTTTTTCATATATGCATTTTTTCATATATGTACTAATTTTTTTAAGTTGTTAGTAGATATCGATTTTAGGTTAGTGCATTTTATCACTGATTTTAGGTTAGTTGATCAATTTAGTGCATTTTATGTTTGTTGCATTTTAGGTTGGTGCATTTTATGTTAGTGGAGAGGAAGAAGGAGAAGACGAGGAGAGGAAGAAAAGGAAGAGGAGAAGAAGAAAGGAATAGAGGAGAAGAAGAAAAAATAGAATTTTTTTTCTATTTTTTCTTCTTCTCCTCTATTCCTTTCTTCTTCTCCTATTTTTTTCTTCTTTTTTTTCTTCGATCTTCTCCCCCTCCCGATAGGAAAGTTTTATATAGAAAGTTACAATTTTAGAAGAGTTTTATATATGCAAAAGTTACAATTTTAGAAAAAGAAGGATAGGAAAGAAGAAAATAAGAAGAGGAAAGAAAGAAGAAGAGAGAGGAAAAGAAGAGGAGAAATAAATAAGAAGAAGAAAAAAGAAGAAAAGAAGAGGAGAAGAAGAAAGGAATAGAGGAGAAGAAGAGAAAATAGAATATATATTCTATTTTCTCTTTTCTCCTCTATTCCTTTCTTCTTCTCCTCTTTTTTTTCTTCTTTTTTTTCTTCGACACGTGGGGGGGGGGGTCGAGAACGCCGGACATTCATGAGAGAGGCGAGGAAGAAGGGGAAGAAGAGGGAGAAGAAGAGGAGAGGAAGAAGAGGAAGTCTTCTCCTCTATTCTTTCTTCTCTTCTTTTTTCTTCTTCTTCTTCCTCTTTATTTTATCGGGAACGAGGGTCGTCGAGAGGTCGAGGAGCGTAGAGGAGAAACCCTAAATAGAAAGTATCGTCGGTGTGAGATACATGTACCGTCGGTGTCGGACACTACACCCACATCCCACAAGTGGAGCGGGCTTCGACGCCCACGTCACTTGTGGGACGTGGATGTAGTGTCCGACACCGAAGGCCACATGTATCTCACACCCATGATACTTGCTAGCTATTTAGGGTTTCCTCTACCGAAAAGAAGAGGAGAAATAAATAAGAAGAAGAAAAAAGAAGAAAAAGAAGAGGAGAAGAAGAAAGGAATAGTGGAGAAAAGAGAAAATAGAATATATTCTATTTTCTCTTTTCTCCACTATTCCTTTCTTCTTCTCCTCTTTTTTTCTTTCTTCTTCTTCTTCTTCTTCTTCTTCTTCTTCTTCTTCTTCTTCTTCTTCTTCTTCTTCTTCTTCTTCTTCTTCTTCTTCTTCTTCTTCCTCTTCTTATTATTCTTATTAGCCGGAAGTAGAGAGAGGTTTCCTAGTGTCAAAGTATTGAAGAAATCCATGCCTTCATCATTAGCCGGAAGTAACCAGGGCATGTTGGTACGAAGTTCTGCAAAGTTGTTCTGGAATGGAGTCCCGGATAGAATAATCCGCCTTTTGGTACGAATTCAGCAAAGGCCTTCCAAATAGCGATATTCGGAAGGCTCTTGCTGAACTTTGTACCAAAAAGCGAATTATCCTATCTGGGACTCCGTTCCAGAACAACTTTGAAGAGCTTCGTACCATCATGCACATGTTACTTTCGCCTAATGATGAAGACATGGTTTTGTTGAATCCCTTGACACTAGGCAACCTCCCGACCCCTCGGCGATCCTATCGAACATGAGAGGAAGAAGAGGATAAAAAAAGAAGAGGAAGAAGAAAAAAAGAGGAGAAGAAAGAATAGAGGAGATCTTCTCCTCTATTCTTTCTTCTCCTCTTATTTTTCTTCTTCTTCCTCTTTTTTTATCGGGAACGAGGGTCGTCGAGGGACATAGATGTAGTGTCGTCGTTGTCGATATATACCCCCTCCCGATAGCTTACTATGATTAGGTAGCTAGTTCTACGTTTGGCACTAATATATCCATCTGTCATGTTTGAATAATAATTGCCATGTTGTAAATATTTGTAGAAACTATGGACACCGCCCTAGACGAAGCAACAAAAGAAGCGTTGTTGAGGGACATAATCGCAGAAGGAAGTGATGCCATCTCGTTGTTTCTCAACGAAACCGATGGTCTGGAAGGAGAGGGTGAACAAGCTGGCTACGGTGACCTAATGCCGGTGCAAGAAGAAGAACATGAGGACGGCTCCGGTGACCCAATGCCGGTGCAAGAAGGAGACCGTGATGACGGCTCCGGTGACCGAACCGAGTCCGGCCAGGTATATATATTAGTTAAGCCTATGCTGACTAGCTGATTGATGCATTCATTGTTTTGGTATGTACACATATTAATTAAGTCTTTGTTCTTTTTTCTAGCCCTCCGAATCGAGCACAACTTCGGTAAAGAGACGAGGCCCGAAGAAAAAGTTGAGCTCGGATGAAAAGTTTGAGATCATAGCAATCGCGCCCGACGGCCAACCTATTGAACCCCTCCGGACAAAGAGCGCATTTGTTGCTCAGTGCGGGGTTCTGGTTAGGGACAAGATCCCGATAAGCATCCAGCAATGGTTTAAGCCGGCTACAGAAGACCCTGAGGTGTCTTATGTCAATGATATGCAGAAAAATGATCTTTGGACTGAGCTGAAGTCAAATTTCACCCTACCGCCTGAGGATAATCCAGAGAACCCAGTTAAAGAGAAATTAATCAAGTCTTTTGCTCTGAAGAGGATGGCAGAACTATTCAGGAGGTGGAAGAAAGAGCTGAATAAGTTTGTCGAAAATAATGAGACACCAGAATTCAAGGGCAGATATGAGAAGATCAGAGATCACTGGCCCGCATTTGTGGCCCACAAGACATCAGAAAAGAGTAA
This sequence comes from Triticum aestivum, assembly GCF_018294505.1. Taxonomy (NCBI): domain Eukaryota; kingdom Viridiplantae; phylum Streptophyta; class Magnoliopsida; order Poales; family Poaceae; genus Triticum; species Triticum aestivum. The sequence continues at coordinate 16,649,295 of NC_057794.1, forward strand.
GAAGATGTCGGCGACAAACAAGCAAAATGCTGCGAAGAAGAAGCTTCACCATCGCACGGGGTCAGGTGGCTACCTCGTAGCCCGGCCTAAGTGGTCCAAGACTGAGAATGATCTGGTTCATAAAGGGATCGAACCAGAGACAATTAACTGGCCAGACCGTTGCCGGACTTGGTTCTTCGGGGCTGGCGGAACACTGGACCCTGTAACAGGGAAGTGCATTTGGACGAACGATCAAATGGACATACCAGTCAGTAAGCTTAAGCAGTATATCGAAGCAGCGCAGGAAGGGACGTTCTTTCCAGACAGAGAGAACGACGAGCTCACAATGGCCCTCGGGAATCCTGAGCACCCTGGACGGACACGAGGCACGCCAGGCTCCATTCCGTGGAAGGTTGGGTTTCCGGACGCAGGCGGTTACAAATCCCATGAGAGGAGGAAAAAAGTGCAGCAGACCCAAATACAGGCGCTGCAAGCAAGGGTAGACGCGATAGAGGAACGAGAAGCAAATCGCAGCAAACGTACTGCCGAAGCCTCCCCCGAAGCTACCCCGCCATCTCAGCGCAGAAGCAGCGTGGCTTCCACCGAGCTGCTTCAGCTGGAGCATGCCTTGACGGCTCCTGCCAGCTATCCCGTGGATGCTATAACGGAGTCTCAAAATTGCCACCTTATGACGCAATGGATGAATTTGAAGGTCAAGGCGGCTGTTGGCTCTGTTTATCCTACTGAACCCGGCGCAACTTTTCACTGCCGGCCGATTCCAGAAGGATATGCTAGGGTGATGGTGGATGAGATAACGGAGGGATTTGAGGACCTCCAGCTTGACCACCCTACCGGTGAAGGGGAGACTCGGCTGGGGTCTGCTCTGAAGACTCCATGCCTATGGCGGAAGGAGCTCATCAACCTTCCGAACTGGACGCCACCGCCTCCTCCTCCTCCTCCGGCGAGTCAGGGCACTCCGCCTCCACCGCCTCCTCCTCCGGCGAGTGACGATCAGGGCCCTCGGCCGGCTCCTTCTCCGGCGCGTGGCGGCACTCCGCCTCCTTCTCCGCCTGCGCCGACGCGCCCGAGCAGCCAGCCTCCTCCTTCTCCGCCTCGTCAGCAAGGGCGGAAGAGACCTGCCGCCGCTCCAGCTGCTCCGGCGCGTCGTAGTCCTTCTCCTCCGCCGCTTAAGCAAGTAAAGAAGACAACCGCTCCGTCTGCTCGGTCGGCGTCTAGCAGTACAACCAGAGGCGGGAGGACATACAGATTCGGTCCTTCTCTGAAGACTCCAGAGAAGTTACCATATGAGAGGACCCTGGAGGAGAACGCCGAGATCGCGCGAGAAGAAGTGAGGAACTTCTTTGAAGGGGTGAAAGCAAAGAAACATCCACCTCCGGAGGAGAAGGTAGATCGGGTGAAAGTGAAGCGCACTCTGGCTGCCCTGACAAAACCACCGAAGTCTGATCCGCCGAAAGGAAACTATGACCGCATTATTGGAAAGGAATTTGCCGAAGCGGAGCGGTCGGGAAGTACTGTCAGTGATCAAAGGCTGAAAGAACGACGAGCTGGGAAACAAATTGCCCAGCTCGGCGAACAAGCGAAGCAATCGTGCCCCCCGCTCAAGGTGCCTAGCCACAACGTCGATAATGATCCGAGGATGGTGCCCGGTTATAGCAATCTTGCAGATTACCTGCCCGACGAAGTACATTATGAACCCATGGAGGTGCAAATACAAAGATACGAGTACGGGAAGCCTCTCGTCAAAGATGAAAGATCTCTATCAACGATGATGCGAAGATTGCATGATTGGTACTTGAAAATCTGCAGAGACTCTGGGGGGAGGAGTACTTTGTATGTGAAAGTTAAAAAGGAGCATGACCTCGTTGGAATTGATCTGTTGCCTGTTCCATTTGAGGAGTTCTATCAGTTTTTCAATCAATTGGCCCTCGATAAAACAACGGTCGCCTGCTACTGTCTGTAAGTAGTACTACTTCTGTCATTAAGTTTCTCTATATAGCTTAGCTCTTTCATTGCATGTATTTATAATCATCCTCACTATATTATGCAGATTGAAGATCGCCGAATTGAAGAAAAGACAAGTCGGTGATATTGGGTTCATTAACACATATCTCATAGATGCAACTCAGGTTAAACTTCATGCCGCAGCTACCGAGGCCAACTTGCTACGATCGTTCGTAATAAATCAAAACAAAGATATAATACTCTTTCCTTACAACTTCAGGTGAGTGTTACTGTCTTGTGCGTATTCGGTTTCCCTTATATATTAGTCAAGGTTATAGTAATGTAATTCATGAGTTATGCATGTGTGTGCAGTTTCCACTATATTCTCCTAGAGATTAAGCTTGAGCAGGGAGTAGTAACCGTCTTGGACTCTAAACGAAAAGATCCCAAGGAGTATGCGGACATGACTGAAATCCTCAAGAAGTAAGTTAAATCGATCATTATCCACCATATCAGCAACTTTGTTCATTTCCTGATATCAAGTAATTGTTTTCTTTGTCCGGCAGGGTTTGGAGAAAATTCACCAAAACAGTTCCGGGACTGCCGAAGGAGCTGGAATTTAGACACCCGAAAGTAAGTACTATAGTAGCATGTTCCGCGCATCTCCTAGTGATTCAAGCGCTAGTTTCATCAATACCATTTAGCATTCTTGCTTATCAGTTTGATTGACCTCTATTTCTTGTAAAGTGGTTGTGGCAGGAACAAGGGAATGATTTCTGTGGATACTACATCTGCGAGTCCATCCGCCACACAACCTGTGAGCGGGGCGGGTACTCTAACGAACAATATGAAGTACGTAAATAACAACATTCACAATTTTATTTTATTACCATCATTTGTGTTGAGTTTCATTCATTTATATATATATATATATATATGTATTGACCCCCTTCTTCAAATTAGATGTTTCGGAAGCGGGATGAACTCCTAGCACCAGCTCGCATGCGAGCAATTCAAGAGGAATTGGCGGCATTCTTTCTTGACCACGTGATCCCTGAAGACGGAGAATTCTATGTGGACCCTGAGTCCGTATGATTATATTTGTAAGAGATAATTATTGTATATATGTAGCCGGTAGTGTCAGATAGATATACGAGAACTTGTTGTTCGACCAATCTCTCGGAGAAGGAGAGGTGGTCGATATCACTTCTCTCTGTATATATGCATATATGTTCATGACGATCTTCTGTTTTCTTCGTTTGCTTACTAGCTAGCTAGCGTGTCTAGTCCTTTCTATATACGTATGTATAGTACGTAGCGTCGACCAAGCACGGACATAACAGAGGACACTTCTCTCTATTAATTATAACTAGCTAACACAATATATGAGACACCTAAATTAACCCCCCAAAACCCCCAACCCCCCCCCCCCTTTAAAAAAAAACAAAAACCCCAACCACAGAAGTGCTGACGCGTGGATGCTTATTGGTCCCGGTTGGTGCCACCAACCGGGACCAAAGGGTCTCCTGACTGGGCTCTGCGCACTGCCCACGTGGAGGGCCTTTAGTCCCGGTTCTGGATTGAACCGGGACTAAAGGGGGGAGGTATTAGTACCGACACTTTAGTCCCAGTTCCGGAACCGGGACTAAAGGCCCTTACGAACCGGGACTATAGGCCCTTTTTCTACCAGTGATTAGCAAGGACTCGCACATCGGCCCGCGCTTCCTCTCTGCTAGCGTCGGCTTAGGGGGCTCGTGCTTCCCACCGGCCATCGACGTGTGCCGGGGTCTGCTCGAAAATGAGGCCGTAGTTAGCATCTACGACCCGCAGGTGACCTAGGAGCAGGTGTGGCGCGACCTCGCCATTTACAAGTTTGACTGGGACCACCCGCACCACCTGCAGCCGGTGGGCGAGCCCGCCGGGCAGCCCGTTGCCGTCGCGTCGGACGCGTACGAGGCCGCCCGCGTCACGCACGCAGTCTGCATCCTGACCGAGTGGGAGGAGTTGAGGAGCCTCGGCTACAGGCGTGTGCATGATGTCATGCAGAAGCCGGCTTATGTCTTCGACGGCCACAGCATCGTTGACGCGGAGAAGCTCCAAGACATCAGATTCATCTTCTACGCCATTGGCAAGCTGCTTGACCAGTGACTCAAGGACATGCCAACCGTTGCCTGTGAGGCGATGCACAAGTGTTGGCCGCGCGTCCGTGATCGTTCTTCTTAATTAATCACAACACAAAGCATTGTTAAATTTTAAGAGAATTCATATACTCTGTATTATAAAAACCAAAAATTTCACATATATGAGGACTTGATCTGTAGAACATTTCCGTTTTCCCCCTGAAGCAGACAACAGAATATCCAAAGGAGTACGGAGGAGAGGCCTAAGCAAAAGCAAAGGGCAGCGGACCAACGAGGTAGCATACTTGCACTAATATGTTTCATGCTAGCTTAGTGCTTTCTTATTATAATTATTTAAATTTTATATTTAACAGATATGATTCATGGGAGAGCACCTAATTTTGCTTCGCATTTTCTGCTGGATTAGTTCCAAATTACAAGGATACGAGTGTTCAAAAGATAAGTATCTGAAACACTGAACATGTTAGTTTCATGATGATCTGTGACTAACGGTTATATGCATGTTCTTCTCTCTTCTCAGTTGTGTGAGTTGGATTACTGAATTTTAAAGAATGTATATGTTTTAGGATTTTTGGTGATGTTTGTTCAAGCATAGAAAACTAGGCTTGAACTTTTGGTAGAGCATATCCGTATAATGTCCTTGCTCTAGATTAATTACTTTGTTGTTGGAACTTTTTATCAAATGTTTATCCCATGTGTGACACCAAAATATGGAGTCATAATAAGCCTTTTTTAGTTTTGGAGATACACTAAATGGACACAGAGAAAAATACGAAAATATATCATATATGCATGTATTTCCGGCTTTTCATTGCGAGAGTTAGATGACCTGTAAGTGTTAAATGAGACGCTTTTAATTCCAGTTCTCAATTTTTTAAAGTTAGATCCCTTGACAAGCTTGCGATTTTGCATATGTTGTGCCACATGTCTTATTCAAGACTTACAGTCTTCAGTTTATTATAAATCTGTTTTTCTCTCTCAGAGATGCTCGATGTCATGAATAGTTTGTGGGTGATCTTAGTATTCTTGCAGATCTGTGCAATAGTGTAGCCACAATGCTCTAACATATACTAACTAGCTAGCTGCTCTCAAGTTATGCACTTCTTGAGTTAATCGTCGATGATCAGTATTGAGTATTCAACATTCTAAGAGCAAGTACCACATGATGACGTAGGCGGGCTGTAAGTCTTTAAATATTATATTTTGGGTGAGGTGGAGAAGAGAGAAGGGAAGCGGGCTACTAACAGTCGACTGCAGCACGTGCTTCTAAGCATATTGTGTGTGTGTGTGAGAGAGAGAGAGATGGGTCATGTATCAAAAAATAGTACACATTTACATGCAACTATTGTACTTGCGGGCTATAAGCTTAGCTATAGATGATGTAGCAAGATCATATAGCCAGCAGTTGGCTATACTACTAACTACTCCCTCCGTCCGGGTTTATTAGGCCTAAAGACAACTTCTCTTAGACCAAGACACATAGTAATTTGCTCACATTAATTCTTCCATTCCACTCCCAATGCACTCTCTTACATGCATGCAGCCAATGAAAAAGCACACATGAAGTGTATTAACTTTTCAGCCATGGCACCAACAACAATAGCTTTCAATACAACCGATGAAATGGTTGCATGCATGCACCTTTCCAACGCGGGGCCTTATAAAAGGGGACATGCTTGTGATGCTGAGAGGCCTAATAAACCCGGACGGAGGGAGTATGCTCTAATTATCACTTACACACCTGTGCACTTTCTGAATTAGTGGTCCACAATCAATGTTGATTAATTAATTGTATTTATTTGTTGTCGCTTCCTCATCATTGGCTTAACTTTGACATTTCTCTTATTCCGAGGTACCAATTTATGATGCCCCAAAAATATAATTCATATATAGGATGTAAATTTTAAGTTAGGATGAGCCATATAATGTACTCTCTCCATTTCAAAATAAGTGTCTCAACTTTGTACTAAATTTAGTACAAAGTCTTACTAAGGTCAATACATTTATTTTGGTACCGAGGGAGTACTTCATCCTAATGCCACCAAGTAATCTGCTATGCCGCTTAAGTCCCTCCTCCTTGCCAATGGCTCCCATCCATGACGGCCTCCCATACAAGCACTCGACACTACCGCGAAGATGGTTCTGCATCCCATCATTATTTCTTTCCCAGACGTTGTCATGGGCATTAATATTAGAACTAAATTTGCAACAATTTTATTTTCCATTGAAATGCTCGACGTGATTGTTATTACTTACTACATTTTATTATTTTTTATGTTCTTTATGTTGCCATGATGTTATGTATAGATCAAAAGTTTTACGAAAAGAAAATGTTGTCAGTAGATCAATTTACTCTGACGGGCACCCATGTCCTAAGCTCCATGTCATGAACTCGTGATCCTCAAATTATACATATTTTTTTGATCATAAGCAACTTATCCCGTGACATAGTTCCTCGACCCGACCAGCCATGGTTTATAGGAACAAAAAAAATTCCCGTTGCAACGCACGGGCATTTGTGCTAGTTATTAGTAAATGATATAGCAAACCGGATCCAAAACATAGTTATTTTAATCAGAAGAAGTGTCGGTGCAACTATTGTTGTTCTCTAATCTTCAGGTGCAGAAATACTAATCAACCAACGTGAATGATTGGCCTTTTTTGCGATAGAAAGAGAGTTTTATTCCATATGCATAGGGTTACAATCAAGAGGTACCAAATCCTCAATACAAGGAGGGCATCTCCCTAGCCATACAGCAGTAGTGAACTCCGTACGACTATACAAAGCCAACTGATGTGCTACCCTATTTTGCTCACGCTTGATTTTTGAAGGAACAAACTCCCGAGTCTCCATATGATGCTTGATCTCCGTCACCAAGTGTCCATAAGCTGACCTGGTTAAACTCTCCCCGGTCAATGCTGCCAACGCCGATGCTGAGTCTGACTGCACAACAATTGGCATGGAACAATGCTGCACGGCCAGTGCCATGCCTTGCATGATCGCATGCAGTTCCGCTTCCAACGCGTCGTTGCAATTGAATATACACCTGTATGCTGCAAAGATAACACTCCCATCTTGACGCCGTAGGATCATACCCGCCGCAGCAGACCCGTCCTCCTGCATAAAAGCACCGTCCACCGAGAGGGCAGCAAATTCAGCCGGCGGCCGCGGCCAAGCCAAAGGGGCGCTCGGCCTGGGAACTACGTATGGAGCCTCCTGTACCCTCGGCATCTTCCCTTTAATAATTTCTTCCGTTGAAAATCTGCCGCATAGGTTGAGTGAGTTCATGTAACTCTGGAGGTAGTCTGATGTCGCCGACAACGGGGGAGCCTCCTTGCCATGAGTGAGGATCTGAGCGCAAAGACCAAATTCGCCATATCAGCATGATCGTGCAATCCCTCATTTGATCATCGCAGTTCGCAAGAACATTTAACAGCCAGTCCTGTCCTGTATCATGTAAAACATCATTGCTAGGAAGACGCCATACCAGCCTCATGTGTGTCCAAATTCTGCTTGCATGATCACATGATACAAGAGCATGGAAGCTCGTCTCCTTCTCTCTCCCACATAACGGACATCCATCCCTAACTGAGATGTGTCTATATTTCTTGCACTCATTTGTAGCAAGGGCACCCGAAACAGCCTTCCAAGCCATAATCTTCATTTTCAACAGAACTTGGGAACTCCAAATACGCTGCCAGATAGGCCTCCGTCCGGAGGGGTTACCACTGGAGGAACTTAAGTGTACCGAATGCTGAACTTCCGTTGCGAGATGGTAAGCACTTCGGACACTAAAGTGTCCACTCTTTTCAGGGAACCACGCGATGAAATCCTGCGCATTCCTAGGAGATGTACGAATCTTCAGAATCTCCCGCACATCCAAGTCCCAAAAGTGTTCCCTGAGCCGCTGCTCATTCCATGCACCATGCTCATCCAAGAAGTCAGCCACCCAATTGTATCGACAATTCCCCTTGGGAGTTACTAGCCGAAAATTATGTCCTCTAGGGATCCAAGCATCTCTCCATGTTTTAATGAGAGTACCATTACCTACTCGCCATATAATGCCTTTCTTTAAAAGATCAAGTCCGCGAACAATACCTTTCCACACCACTGAAGAAGTAGCTGAGAATACCGTGTCCAATAAATTCCCCCTTGGGTAGTATTTAGCCTTCAACAAACGAGCACACAAGCTGTCCGGACTATCCAGGAGACGCCACGCCTGCTTGGCCAACAAAGCTTGATTAAAGGCCCTCATATCACGAAATCCCATACCTCCCATAGCCTTCGGAAGCATCATCTTCTCCCAACTAAGCCATGCCATCTTCCTCTTCCCGTTCTCCACCCCCCACCAATACTGCCTCATCATCTTTGTAAGGTCATCACACACCGAAGCAGGAAGTCGGAACACACTCATAACGTATGTTGGAATTGATTGTGCCACAGCCTTGATGAGGATCTCCTTGTTCCCAACAGAAACATATTGTTCACTCCAATCAATTAGCCTTTTCCTTAGCCTGTCCTGAAGGGTCTCAAACTGACCCTTATGCACTCTACCTTCAGGTACCGGCAAACCGAGGTATTTTGGTTCAAACACTTGTTGCTGCACCTCCAAGATATTATTGATTTCCTCCACCACTGACACATTACAGTTTCCAGAGAAAAGGATGGAACACTTCTCGGGATTAATAAGTTGACCTTCGCCGAGGAATAAGTGTTCAACAAACCTTTAACAATGTTCGCTTGCTGGCCAGAAGCTTCAAAAAACAATAAGGTATCATCCGCAAATAAAAGGTGAGATATCACTGGTGCACCACGGCAAATGGTCACTCCTCTCAAGCTTCCTTCATTCACTGATTTTGACAGGAGAGCAGAAAGAGCATCAGCAACAAATAGAAATAAGAAAGGAGACAATGGGTCACCTTGTCGAAGTCCTCTCAAAGGTGTAAAAACCTCCAATAACTTCCCATTAAATTTGACAGAATATCGTACTGATCTACACATGTCATAATCCAAGAAATCCATTGATTTGAGAACCCCCATTTGTTTAACGCCTTCTCCAGGAAGTCCCAATCAACACGATCATAGGCCTTGGACAAATCAAGCTTATACGCACACGCAGCAATACTGTTTCCTTTCAGATTTTGTATGTGATGAATGCACTCAAAGGCAATAATAGAATTATCCGAGATAAGCCAGCCCGGGATAAAAGCACTTTGGTTCTCCGATATCAACTCTGAGAGCAGCGGCCTAAGCCGATTAACCATGCATTTAGACACAATTTTATAAATAACATTGCAAAGACTGATCGGCCTAAAGTCCTTGAGCTCTTTGGGGTGAGAAACTTTCGGAATAAGGACGATTGCCGTGTCATTAACACCTTCAGGCAAATACCAGACAAAAAAGTCTAACACCGCTGCAATAATTTGAGGTTTTAACTCTGACCAGTTACGCTGGAAAAACCTTGCTGGAAATCCATCCGTTCCGGGCGCCTTCAACGGACCTATTTGAAAAAGAGCATTCGACACCTCCTCCTCAGAAAAAGGGGCGCACAGCCTGTTGTTCATAGCTTCAGACACCTTCGGCAAAACTCCATCAAGCACACTGTCCGGAGTTAAGGTTGGATCCTTGGTGTAAACTTCCTTGAAATAAGATGTCGCCATTCGTTCCATGTCAGAAGGGGATGAGCACCAAGTACCATCAGACCGTCGCAGCTTCTGAATATAGTTCCTTCTTGCACGCCAAACGGCCCTCCGATGCAAGTAAGCAGTATTGCATTCACCCTCCTTCAGCCACGTAATTCGTGACCGTTGAAGCCACATCATCTCTTCACGATACAATAGTTCATCCAGCTGAAACATTCTCTGGCGGATCTCAGCACGGTCGACATCCCTAAGTTGTAGATCAGCCAACTCCTCCCGTAGTTTCTCAATTTCATGTGTCACATGGCCAAAGTGCTCCTTACTCCATGCCCGGAGCCCCTTCATCATGTCATGCAGGGCCTCACGGACCGCCGCGAGGTCACCAGCAGGATTGCTCCTCGCCCAGTTCCTTGCCACAACTTCGGCTAGCGCGGGATGCCGTTCCCACATAATCTCATACCGGGGCGACGCCCGACCCCTCTTTGGTTCCACCATTGTGAGCTGCACCAGAAGCGGACTATGATCAGAACATGAGGATGCCAGATGAAGCACCTGCGCAGCTGGGAAGAGCTCCCTCCAATTCTCATCCGCGCATGCTCTGTCGAGGCGGACCCGAACGGACCGGTCACTGGCTGACATTGTCATATGTAAAAGGAAATCCGAGAAGCACAAGTCCATAGCTCACAGCCTATCAAACAATCATGAAATAACATCATTTGATTCTCAGAACGATGGTTCCTTGACCATGTGCTCATGCTGCCACATAGCCTCGTTAAAGTCTGAAGGAAATATGCCCTAGAGGCAATAATAAAGTTATTATTTATTTCCTTATATCATGATAAATGTTTATTATTCATGCTAGAATTGTATTAACCGGAAACATAATACATGTGTGAATACATAGACAAACAGAGTGTCACTAGTATGCCTCTACTAGACTAGCTCGTTAATCAAAGATGGTTATGTTTCCTAACCATGGACAAAGAGTTGTTATTTGATTAACGGGATCACATCATTAGGTGAATGATCTGATTGACATGACCCATTCCATTAGCTTAGCACCCGATCGTTTAGTATGTTGCTATTGCTTTCTTCATGACTTATACATGTTCCTATGACTATGAGATTATGCAACTCCCGTTTACCGGAGGAACACTTTGTGTGCTACCAAACGTCACAACGTAACTGGGTGATTATAAAGGTGCTCTACAGGTGTCTCCAAAGGTACATGTTGGGTTGGCGTATTTCGAGATTAGGATTTGTCACTCCGATTGTCGGAGAGGTATCTCTGGGCCCTCTCGGTAATACACATCACATAAGCCTTGCAAGCATTGCAACTAATGAGTTAGTTGTGAGATGATGTATTACGGAACGAGTAAAGAGACTTGCCGGTAACGAGATTGAACTAGGTATTGAGATACCGACGATCGAATCTCGGGCAAGTAACATACCGATGACAAAGGGAACAACGTATGTTGTTATGCGGTCTGACCGATAAAAGATCTTCGTAGAATATGTAGGAGCCAATATGAGCATCCAGGTTCCGCTATTGGTTATTGACCGGAGACGTGTCTCGGTCATGTCTACATTGTTCTCGAACCCGTAGGGTCCGCACGCTTAAGGTTTCGATGACAGTTATATTATGAGTTTATGAGTTTTGATGTACCGAAGGAGTTCGGAGTCCCGGATGGGATTGGGGACATGACAAGGAGTCTCGAAATGGTCGAGACATAAAGATTGATATATTGGAAGCCTATATTTGGATATCGGAAGTGTTCCGGGTGAAATCGGGATTTTACCGGAGTACCGGGAGGTTACCGGAACCCCCCGGGAGGTATATGGGCCTTAGTGGGCCTTAGTGGAAGAGAGGAGAGGTGGCCAGGGCTGGGCCGCGCGCCCCTCCCCCCTAGTCCGAATAGGACAAGGAGAGGGGGCGGCGCCCCCCTTCCTTCTCTCTCTCCTCTTTCCCCCCTCCCGAATCCTATTCCAACTAGGAAAGGGGGGGAATCCTACTCCCGGAGGGAGTAGGACTCCTCCTGGCGCGCCCTCTCCTGGCCGGCCGCACCCCCCCTTTGATCCTTTATATACGGAGGCAAGGGGCACCCCTAGAGACACAAGTTGATCCACGTGATCATATTCTTAGCCGTGTGCGGTGCCCCCTTCCACCATAGTCCTCGATAATATTGTAGCGGTGCTTAGGCGAAGCCCTGCGACGGTAGTACATCAAGATCGTCACCACGCCGTCGTGCTGACGGAACTCTTCCCCGACACTTTGCTGGATCGGAGTCCGGGGATCGTCATCGAGCTGAACGTGTGCTAGAACTCGGAGGTGCCGTAGTTTCGGTGCTTGATCGGTCGGGCCGTGAAGACGTACGACTACATCAACCACGTTGTGCTAACGCTTCCGTTGTCGATCTACAAGGGTACGTAGATCACACTCTCCCCTCTCGTTGCTATGCATCACCATGATCTTGCATGTGCGTAGGAAATTTTTAAAATTACTACGTTACCCAACAGTGGCATCCGAGCCTAGGTTTTATGTGTTGATGTTATTTGCATGAGTAGAACACAAGTGAGTTGTGGGCGATATAAGTCATACTGCTTACCAGCATGTCATACTTTGGTTCGGCGGTATTGTTGGACGAAGCGGCCCGGACCGACATTACGCGTACGCTTACGCGAGACCGGTTCTCCCGACGTGCTTTGCACAAAGGTGGCTAGCGGGTGACAGTTTCTCCAACTTTAGTTGAACCGAGTGTGGCTACGCCCGGTCCTTGCGAAGGTTAAAACAGCACCAACTTGACAAACTATCGTTGTGGTTTTGATGCGTAGGTAAGATTGGTTCTTGCTTAAGCCCGTAGCAGCCACGTAAAACTTGCAACAACAAAGTAGAGGACGTCTAACTTGTTTTTGCAGGGCATGTTGTGATGTGATATGGTCAAGACATGATGCTAAATTTTATTGTATGAGATGATCATGTTTTGTAACCGAGTTATCGGCAACTGGCAGGAGCCATATGGTTGTCGCTTTATTGTATGCAATGCAATCGCGCTGTAATGCTTTACTTTATCACTAAGCGGTAGCGATAGTCGTGGAAGCATAAGATTGGCGAGACGACAACGATGCTACGATGGAGATCAAGGTGTCGCGCCGGTGACGATGGTGATCATGACGGTGCTTCGAAGATGGAGATCACAAGCACAAGATGATGATGGCCATATCATATCACTTATATTGATTGCATGTGATGTTTATCTTTTATGCATCTTATCTTGCTTTGATTGACGGTAGCATTATAAGATGATCTCTCACTAATTATCAAGAAGTGTTCTCCCTGAGTATGCACCGTTGCGAAAGTTCTTCGTGCTGAGACACCACGTGATGATCGGGTGTGATAGGCTCTACGTTCAAATACAACGGGTGCAAAACAGTTGCACACGCGGAATACTCAGGTTATACTTGACGAGCCAAGCATATACAGATATGGCCTCGGAACACGGAGACCGAAAGGTCGAGCGTGAATCATATAGTAGATATGATCAACATAGTGATGTTCACCAATGAAGCTACTCCATCTCACGTGATGATCGGACATGGTTTAGTTGATTTGGATCACGTAATCACTTAGAGGATTAGAGGGATGTCTATCTAAGTGGGAGTTCTTTAAGTAATATGATTAATTGAACCTAAATTTATCATGAACTTAGTACCTGATAGTATCTTGCTTATTCATGTTTGATTGTAGATAGATGGCCCGTGCTGTTGTTCCGTTGAATTTTAATGCGTTCCTTGAGAAAGCAAAGTTGAAAGATGATGGTAGCAATTACACGGACTGGGTCCGTAACTTGAGGATTATCCTCATTGCTGCACAGAAGAATTACGTCCTGGAAGCACCGCTGGGTGCCAGGCCTGCTGCTGGAGCAACACCAGATGTTATGAACGTCTGGCAGAGCAAAGCTGATGACTACTCGATAGTTCAGTGTGCCATGCTTTACGGCTTAGAATCGGGACTTCAACGACGTTTTGAACGTCATGGAGCATATGAGATGTTCCAGGAGTTGAAGTTAATATTTCAAGCAAATGCCCGGATTGAGAGATATGAAGTCTCCAATAAGTTCTATAGCTGCAAGATGGAGGAGAACAGTTCTGTCAGTGAGCATATACTCAAAATGTCTGGGTATAATAATCACTTGATTCAATTGGGAGTTAATCTTCCAGATGATTGCGTCATTGACAGAATTCTCCAATCACTGCCACCAAGCTACAAGAGCTTCGTGATGAACTATAATATGCAAGGGATGAATAAGACTATTCCCGAGCTCTTCGCAATGCTGAAAGCTGCGGAGGTAGAAATCAAGAAGGAGCATCAAGTGTTGATGGTCAACAAGACCACTAGTTTCAAGAAAAAGGGCAAAGGGAAGAAGAAGGGGAACTTCAAAAAGAACAGCAAGCAAGTTGCTGCTCAAGAGAAGAAACCCAAACCTGGACCTAAGCCTGAAACTGAGTGCTTCTACTGCAAGCAGACTGGTCACTGGAAGCGGAACTGCCTCAAGTATTTGGCGGATAAGAAGGATGGCAAGGTGAACAAAGGTATATGTGATATACATGTTATTGATGTGTACCTTACTAATGCTCGCAGTAGCACCTGGGTATTTGATACTGGTTCTGTTGCTAATATTTGCAACTCGAAACAGGGACTACGGATTAAGCGAAGATTGGCTAAGGACGAGGTGACGATGCGCGTGGGAAATGGTTCCAAAGTCGATGTGATCGCAGTCGGCACGCTACCTCTACATCTACCTTCGGGATTAATATTAGACCTAAATAATTGTTATTTGGTGCCAGCGTTAAGCATGAACATTATATCTGGATCTTGTTTGATGCGAGACGGTTATTCATTTAAATCAGAGAATAATGGTTGTTCTATTTACATGAGTAATATCTTTTATGGTCATGCACCCTTAAAGAGTGGTCTATTCTTATTAAATCTCGATAGTAGTGACACACATATTCATAGTGTTGAAACCAAAAGATGCAGAGTTGATAATGATAGTGCAACTTATTTGTGGCACTGCCGTTTAGGTCATATCGGTATAAAGCGCATGAAGAAACTCCATACTGATGGGCTTTTGGAACCACTTGATTATGAATCACTTGGTACTTGCGAACCGTGCCTTATGGGTAAGATGACAAAAACACCGTTCTCCGGTACTATGGAGAGAGCAACAGATTTGTTAGAAATCATACATACAGATGTATGTGGTCCGATGAATGTTGAGGCTCGTGGCGGATATCGTTATTTTCTCACCTTCACAGATGACTTAAGCAGATATGGGTATATCTACTTAATGAAACACAAGTCTGAAACGTTTGAAAAGTTCAAAGAATTTCAGAGTGAAGTTGAAAATCATCGTAACAAGAAAATAAAATTCCTACGATCTGATCGTGGAGGAGAATATTTGAGTTACGAGTTTGGTGTACATTTGAAACAATGTGGAATAGTTTCGCAACTCACGCCACCCGGAACACCACAGCGTAATGGTGTGTCCGAACGTCGTAATCGTACTTTACTAGATATGGTACGATCTATGATGTCTCTTACTGATTTACCGCTATCGTTTTGGGGATACGCTCTAGAGACGGCCGCATTCACGTTAAATAGGGCACCATCAAAATCCGTTGAGACGACGCCTTATGAACTGTGGTTTGGCAAGAAACCAAAGTTGTCGTTTCTGAAAGTTTGGGGCTGCGATGCTTATGTGAAAAAGCTTCAACCTGATAAGCTCGAACCCAAATCGGAAAAATGTGTCTTCATAGGATATCCAAAGGAAACTATTGGATACACCTTCTATCACAGATCCGAAGGCAAGACTTTTGTTGCTAAATTCGGAAACTTTCTGGAGAAGGAGTTTCTCTCGAAAGAAGTGAGTGGGAGGAAAGTAGAACTTGACGAGGTAACTGTACCTACTCCCTTATTGGAAAGTAGTACATCACAGAAATCTGTTTCTGTGACACCTACACCAATTAGTGAGGAAGCTAATGATAATGATCATGAAACTTCAGAACAAGATACTACTGAACCTCGTAGATCAACCAGAGTGAGATCCGCGCCAGAGTGGTACGGTAATCCTGTTCTGGAAGTCATGCTACTAGATCATGATGAACCTACGAACTATGAAGAAGCGATGGTGAGCCCAGATTCCGCAAAATGGCTTGAAGCCATGAAATCTGAGATGGGATCCATGTATGAGAACAAAGTATGGACTTTGGTTGACTTGCCCAATGATCGGCAAGCAATTGAGAATAAATGGATCTTCAAGAAGAAGACGGACGCTGACGGTAATATTACTGTCTACAAAGCTCGACTTGTCGCAAAAGGTTTTCGGCAAGTTCAAGGGATTGACTACGATGAGACCTTCTCACCCGTAGCGATGCTTAAGTCTGTCCGAATCATGTTAGCAATTGCCGCATTTTATGATTATGAAATTTGGCAGATGGATGTCAAAACTGCATTCCTGAATGGATTTCTGGAAGAAGAGTTGTATATGATGCAACCAGAAGGTTTTGTCGATCCAAAGGGAGCTAACAAAGTGTGCAAGCTCCAGCGATCCATTTATGGACTGGTGCAAGCCTCTCGGAGTTGGAATAAACGCTTTGATAGTGTGATCAAAGCATTTGGTTTTATACAGACTTTTGGAGAAGCCTGTATTTACAAGAAAGTGAGTGGGAGCTCTGTAGCATTTCTGATATTATATGTGGATGACATATTACTAATTGGAAATGATATAGAATTTCTGGATAGCATAAAGGGATACTTGAATAAGAGTTTTTCAATGAAAGACCTCGGTGAAGCTGCTTACATATTAGGCATTAAGATCTATAGAGATAGATCAAGACGCTTAATTGGACTTTCACAAAGCACATACCTTGACAAAGTTTTGAAGAAGTTCAAAATGGATCAAGCAAAGAAAGGGTTCTTGCCTGTGTTACAAGGTGTGAAGTTGAGTCAGACTCAATGCCCGACCACTGCAGAAGATAGAGAGAAAATGAAAGATGTTCCCTATGCTTCAGCCATAGGCTCTATCATGTATGCAATGCTGTGTACCAGACCTGATGTGTGCCTTGCTATAAGTCTAGCAGGGAGGTACCAAAGTAATCCAGGAGTGGATCACTGGACAGCGGTCAAGAACATCCTGAAATACCTGAAAAGGACTAAGGATATGTTTCTCGTTTATGGAGGTGACAAAGAGCTAATCGTAAATGGTTACGTCGATGCGAGCTTTGACACTGATCCGGACGATTCTAAATCGCAAACTGGATACGTATTTACATTAAACGGTGGAGCTGTCAGTTGGTGCAGTTCTAAACAAAGCGTCGTGGCGGGATCTACGTGTGAAGCAGAATACATAGCTGCTTCGGAAGCAGCAAATGAAGGAGTCTGGATGAAGGAGTTCATATCCGATCTAGGTGTCATACCTAGTGCATCGGGTCCAATGAAAATCTTTTGTGACAATACTGGTGCAATTGCCTTGGCAAAGGAATCCAGATTTCACAAGAGAACCAAGCACATCAAGAGACGCTTCAATTCCATCCGGGATCTAGTCCAGGTGGGAGACATAGAGATTTGCAAGATACATACGGATCTGAATGTAGCAGACCCGTTGACTAAGCCTCTTCCACGAGCAAAACATGATCAGCACCAAGGCTCCATGGGTGTTAGAATCATTACTGTATAATCTAGATTATTGACTCTAGTGCAAGTGGGAGACTGAAGGAAATATGCCCTAGAGGCAATAATAAAGTTATTATTTATTTCCTTATATCATGATAAATGTTTATTATTCATGCTAGAATTGTATTAACCGGAAACATAATACATGTGTGAATACATAGACAAACAGAGTGTCACTAGTATGCCTCTACTAGACTAGCTCGTTAATCAAAGATGGTTATGTTTCCTAACCATGGACAAAGAGTTGTTATTTGATTAACGGGATCACATCATTAGGTGAATGATCTGATTGACATGACCCATTCCATTAGCTTAGCACCCGATCGTTTAGTATGTTGCTATTGCTTTCTTCATGACTTATACATGTTCCTATGACTATGAGATTATGCAACTCCCGTTTACCGGAGGAACACTTTGTGTGCTACCAAACGTCACAACGTAACTGGGTGATTATAAAGGTGCTCTACAGGTGTCTCCAAAGGTACATGTTGGGTTGGCGTATTTCGAGATTAGGATTTGTCACTCCGATTGTCGGAGAGGTATCTCTGGGCCCTCTCGGTAATACACATCACATATGCCTTGCAAGCATTGCAACTAATGAGTTAGTTGTGAGATGATGTATTACGGAACGAGTAAAGAGACTTGCCGGTAACGAGATTGAACTAGGTATTGAGATACCGACGATCGAATCTCGGGCAAGTAACATACCGATGACAAAGGGAACAACGTATGTTGTTATGCGGTCTGACCGATAAAAGATCTTCGTAGAATATGTAGGAGCCAATATGAGCATCCAGGTTCCGCTATTGGTTATTGACCGGAGACATGTCTCGGTCATGTCTACATTGTTCTCGAACCCGTAGGGTCCGCACGCTTAAGGTTTCAATGACAGTTATATTATGAGTTTATGAGTTTTTGATGTACCGAAGGAGTTCGGAGTCCCGGATGGGATCGGGGACATGACGAGGAGTCTCGAAATGGTCGAGACATAAAGATTGATATATTGGAAGCCTATATTTGGATATCGGAAGTGTTCCGGGTGAAATCGGGATTTTACCGGAGTACCGGGAGGTTACCGGAACCCCCCGGGAGGTATATGGGCCTTAGTGGGCCTTAGTGGAAGAGAGGAGAGGTGGCCAGGGCTGGGCCGCGCGCCCCTCCCCCCTAGTCCGAATAGGACAAGGAGAGGGGGGCGGCGCCCCCCCTTCCTTCTCTCTCTCCTCTTTCCCCCCTCCCGAATCCTATTCCAACTAGGAAAGGGGGGGAATCCTACTCCCGGAGGGAGTAGGACTCCTCCTGGCGCGCCCTCTCCTGGCCGGCCGCACCCCCCCCTTTGATCCTTTATATACGGAGGCAAGGGGCACCCCTAGAGACACAAGTTGATCCACGTGATCATATTCTTAGCCGTGTGCGGTGCCCCCTTCCACCATAGTCCTCGATAATATTGTAGCGGTGCTTAGGCGAAGCCCTGCGACGGTAGTACATCAAGATCGTCACCACGCCGTCGTGCTGACGGAACTCTTCCCCGACACTTTGCTGGATCGGAGTCCGGGGATCGTCATCGAGCTGAACGTGTGCTAGAACTCGGAGGTGCCGTAGTTTCGGTGCTTGATCGGTCGGGCCGTGAAGACGTACGACTACATCAACCACGTTGTGCTAACGCTTCCGTTGTCGATCTACAAGGGTACGTAGATCACACTCTCCCCTCTCGTTGCTATGCATCACCATGATCTTGCGTGTGCGTAGGAATTTTTTGAAATTACTACGTTACCCAACAACGTCGCCACAAACCAACCACGGATCAGAAGAGCTCGCGCGCAACTAGGAAAGTGCACTCCACATGCGGTGCCGGTTCTCCACCCGAGGTTTGCCATATAGAAAGGTCATCCTCCAAATCTTATCACTCGCCCTGTCCTCCACTCGCACATCAATGTACCGTGCACATGAATCCAACACAGTCACGTTAAGCTTCTCATCCCAATAGAGTGCGAGTCCTCCACTAAGACCATCACTCGAAACACCTGCAAAACCCTTCATATGTAACATCCATCTTAATCTCTCCATATTTGTAGAGGCCTGCCTTGTCTCAGACAAAAACACAAGCCCTGGGGAATTGGCTTTTGAGAGGGCCAAAACCTCACGAACTGTCCGGCGGTTCCCCACCCCCCGGCAGTTCCACATGAGGATATTCATTGCTCCCGGCAGTCCTCCTCGAAGGAGGCCGCCGATCTATCATTAGACCCATTGCTAAAGTCGACACGGGCTCTCTTGCTGTTGTTGGTGCTGGAAGGAGAGGAGTTCTCCATCTCATCCTCCCCCTTCCCTTCGGTAAGAGCCAAAACACCTCGAGAACTATTATTTGCCACATTATTAGACCCTGATTGGTCACCCTCCAATGCGAGTCTTTTCCTAGCAGCAGGATCCACTTGCATGTTCGTGCATCCCTCCTCATACGGGCTTGTTGCCGCATCCAGGGTCTCTGGATCAAACACCTTCACCCCTGGCGATATGTTCTGTGAGGGTTGAGGAGCGGACTGCTTCTGGTTCCCCCCTCGGCTAAAGCTATCATGGGAAGGAGGCTTATTCAGGCCGTCCGCATAGAGCCAAGCGCCATACTTCTTATCCTTCTCCTCATGCACACCGGATCCGCACTCCTTGTAGTCGTGTCCAATCATCCCACATACACTGCAAAATCATGCCAATTTTTCATATCTCACCAAATAAATCTGGCGTTCTTTCCCCCTCATAACACTGACAAACTTGGTAAGGGGTCGGCGGACATCATGCCAAACCCTAACCCTAATGTAATCACCACGAGTATTACCATTGAGCCTCATCTCTACAATCTCTCCTGAATTCCGAAGCAGATTTTCCATAATGTTTTTCTTACAGAACGCCTCCGAGATCTTATGAATTTGGAGCCAGATCGGCATGAACACCATCAGCACCTCTTCTGCTTTTGTGAAGCCATCATATGGAACCATCAGCACAAGTAGATTCCTGAAGAGCCATGGCCCTTGATCCATCATCCGTTCCCAGTCTCCCAAGCATGACGCCTGCACGACAAAGAGCTTCGGACCTACCGGGCGGAACCTCACCGGCTGCGCAGGATTCCTTGATGCACGCATATCTTTGTAGAAAGACGACTGGCTGAAGGTCTTGTCCGTGCAAACCATAGCCAGCGCAAGCCATCTCACACTTTCATTGATATCTGGATCGGCTTCATCTATCACCAGATCATCAAATTCTTCGTCTTCCAAGTTGAGTTGTTCCAGCACATCACCAAGATCCAGCGCCCCGGATGAGCCGCCGCCAACACTGGTTCCTGAGAGAGCAACCACAGGTGGATCCATCGCTACCGAGAGGAAGCAGGACCTGAGGGCATCGTTCGTAGGCCTCCTACAGGGAGGAGGGAGATCGATAGTAGCGGGTACTCATGGGCGCCGGAATCGCCAGCGAGGATAGAAAACCCTAGCCTTACGCTAGGGGAAACCGAGTCGACTTCTAGATCTGTCTACTTAGTTTTGTCTTCTCTTAGGAAGACGGGCAGATTTAAATCTCAGGACCAGAGACAGTGTGAATGATTGGCCTTGATTCCTCTTGATAGATTAACAACATATCCAAAGAAAAAGTAGTTGGTTGCTAACTGCACAGTACTGTGACGAACAACGACAAAGTGATATATTCAGTTCAAGAAAAGTCAAGAACTTCGGAAAGAACTACCACTACCTATCATTGCATTACATATTTATTGTGATAGACAAACTCGAAAAGCATATCAACAATGCATCAAACAATTTGGGCATCGCAAGAAGGGCTACAAATCCTTCATATATTGATTTTGGTGCCACTGAAACTCATCTTTCTTCATGTACTATTTTGTATATACACAAACGGTAAGAAAAAAAGGAAACAGAACTTGTGAGATGTATGATGCTCGGATATGCATGAACCTGACGTTATTGTGCCTATTTGTAGCATTGTTCAACATGTGTGGCTGTTCGTCGCCACAACCTGCTGTTATTCCTTTGTTGGTTGCACCAGTCCCCTGCTCGTCGTCGCGCTGTCCTACCTTGCTAGTAGTCATCCGGTGCCCAGCTTTGCAAGCCATGTGTCTTCTTGTGCCTGCATAGCATTCCCAAGCGGCATGTGCAGGCAAACTCCCGTCCACATGAACCTGCTAATTAATCTGTCATTAGTGCTCATGGATGGTGCGGCTGATGGAGGACACGCCAGGGACATGTCCACTTCCAAGACTTCCGTTGGTTTCATCTATAAAACGAAATTAGATGCTAGATTGGATATGAAGTAACTAGGAGACCAAGGGGTGATGGATCAGATCATACCATTTCTTCTAGATTATGTAGTTCCGACGGAACACTGAAGCGGAGGGCGACATGGATGGAGACACCGCATCATGGTTAGCCTGAGATAGGAAGGAAAGGGATGATCGGGTTTGGTTTGCTAGATTTTTTTTTTCAGCTTATAATTGATGCGTGCTTTGTGGAGGAAGGTGTCTAGGAGGGAGAAATTTTTAGGAAGAGGCATGCACGTGGGACATCAGGCCAAGGACTCTTTTTCTTGGTTTTTTAAGGCCAAGGACTCTTTGAGGGACGTCATCATAGGCTTTGACATGGGGCATTAGGCTAGGACTCTTTGAGGCAAATAATCGTACGGCTGTAGATAGTTAATCTGAAGATCGAACGGACAATTTTCTTAGTTGTGAGTATTAACGTGGAGGTTTGTATGGTGCCTCCAATTAGTAAATATAAGATATAAGATTTGTTTTCCAAAATTGATAAACTTTTTTAAAATATATGAATTTTTAAAAATTTGATGAACTTTTTGCAAAGTGAAATAACTTTTTCAAATTTATTAATTTTTCTTTCAAATTTGATGAACTTTTTTACAAACTTGATACACTTTTTTTAAATTCGACTGACTTTTTTGCAAAATGATTAACTTTTTTGAAGTTTGTGGTTATTTTTTCAAAATTATGAACTTTTTTCCGAAAATCAGTGAGCTCTTTTCCAAAAATCAGTGAACTCTCTTCTGAACCAATGGTTTTTTTTTCAAAATTGATGAAATTTTTAAAAAAAATTGAACCTTTTTTGGAATTGATGAACTTTTCTTCAACTTTGTGAACAAATTTTAAATTCCATGAACATTTTTTGAATTCAGTATTTTTCGAATTCTATGAATTTTTTGTTTTTGTTTGTTTTTCGTATTGACTCAAAAGTCAACTATGAACCGGTCAACTGTCATGAATAAAAAAAAGGAAAATAACTGTGTTTTTTACGGGTTGCATTTTAAAGATAAAAGAAGGAGTCTAGCACATCAGGTGTGATGGGAGACTTGGTCAATGTGTTCGTTGTTAAAACTGGAGCATCGCGTTTTGAATCATGGTGTGCACACCCTTTTTTGGGTATTAAACGGAGAAAAAATAAGTAGTAATGGGTTGGCCCACTAGGCGCTGCAGTGAGCGCCGGTTCAGTTCTACAGCCACGTTTTCAAACAGTCACTTTTCGCAGGCTAGCCCCACAAATCGAGAATCCAGCATACCCATGGGCCGAATGGCTGTTAGACAAAAAAATTATTTGCCTTAATAAAAAGACAAAAAACATTATTGTCTGACCGTACCCTAACACCTATTTCTATTTCGCGCCTTTAGCGTTGTTTTCTACTATTCTGGCAACTTCGCGCAACCCCTCTGTCCTGGGCTTGGACTACTTAGTTTTTTTATATTCTCTTAACCTTCAAAAAATAGGAGACCAAGGTGGAGAGAAGAACAACTTACTTGTTGTGCACACTTACTTCTCTTTTTTTCTTGCGTGGAAAATGTAACGCTAAACAAGGCAGTGCATTCCATGGTTTTCTTTCTGTTTTTTCGTCCAGTTTTTCTCCAACTTTTTTCACTTATTTGTCTTCTTTTCCTGTTCCTTTTTCTTTTATTTTCTTAATTTGCAAACTTTTTTCAAACTCATGAACCTTTTAAAACTCACAAACCTTCTTCAAATTCATAAACAATTTTCAAATTCATGGACTTTCCACAAATTCGTGAACTTTTTTCAAATCCATGATTTTTTTTGTAAAATTCGTGAACTTTTTTTTGAATCTATGAACATATATTACAGATTCATGATTTTTTTTGTAAAATTAATGAACTTTTTTTTGAATCTATGAACATATATTACAGATTCATGATAATTTTCTAAACCCACAAACTTGTTTTCAAATCCATGAACTTTTATTCTAGTCTGCGAACTTTTTCAAATCAACGAATGTTTTATAATCCGCAAAGTTTTGTTCAACAACCAGGACTTTTCCAAATTCGTGAACTTTTACCTTATCTGTAATATTTTTTTAAATTCATGAACTTTATTCAAAAATCATGATTTTTCTTCAAAATTCATGAACTTTTATCATTTTTTACTATTTTCAAATATGTGAACTTTCCCCTATTTGCGAACTTTTTCAAATTGGTGAAATTTTTGAATTCATGAACTTTTCAAATGTGCATTACTTTTTGTCCAAATTGGTAAACTTTTTTTCAAATTTGTCAACTTTTTGCAGATTTATGATCTTTTTAAATTCATAAAAAAATCCAATTCTTTGATAAGTCAACGGCCAATGGAGTCAAATGGTCAAAGGGTTGAACATTCAACTGTGAAAAGTTCAAAGGTTAGTGGTTAAAAAGTTAAACTGCCAACTAATGAGAACAACGTTCGAGCTTCAGGCTGCTGTGGAGCGATCGATTAAGATGCTTTGGTGGGACCCTGGTAAACTTCAGCCAACACACTCCGTGCTGTGATGACTAATGGATGCATCTTCCTAAGATTCAGATATTATGCTTTGTCATACATATAGTTCACACCATTATGAATTTTCATCATGCTTGTATACGTGTTGCGGGTTATGTACTTTATAACCATAACTCATTTCATCAACATTTTTTTATGTTCTTTTCATCATTGTGCCTTAGATAGAGTGCATAGTGTTCTCCACAATGATTATGCTGAAAGGACCAACCATCTGGTTCAATGCAGAATACTTGTTGCTTCGCAATTTATAGAAATATTATACTACTGTGTGAATAGACCGTTCAAATGGCCCAAACAGAGGTATGTTTTGTTTTTCATATTACGATCTGGAGTTGTTTTATTTTGAGATGGTACTTGAGAAGAGTTATACTCCCTACATTACTAAATATAAGACTTATTTACAGTTTAAATTCAACTACCTCAACGTCTTATATTTAGGAATGGGGGAGTAGTAAAGTTGAGTTAGGACTTGATCACTAAGGATTCTTCTTAGAGAAGGATGTTTACTACTCCCCCCGTACCAGTGCATTAAGCACATTATGAAAACCAGATAATCCCAAAATATTTATGTATGATGCATTAACTCTATGTCTCGTTCCTTGTTTCTTGCCATGAAGAAGTAATCAACCAATAGGGACATGGGGCGTGTATGCCTTCAATGACTTGAGACTATCTAGCATATCATGCAGTGGTTAGTTATCTGCATTTAATGGTATTAATTAGCAAATAAACATCAAGCTCTCTCGTTTTTCTTCCCGTCTTGGTCATAGTGCACAACCTAAGATGCCTAATGCACCGTTGCGGAGGGAGTACACTTTTTTGGAGAACTAGAGTTTACCGAGTGCATGGTCAGTGGTAAGTGCTCTTAGATTTTAAAATTTTAGTGTGCTTTATAAGCTTCATTTCTCCATCGATATTTTTTTCTATAATACGCATAAGCAAGCATATCATTGTGTTACGAAGAAACGGCAAAGAAGTCGGATACCACACCTCTCGGCCATTAAAACCACCATGCACACCCAGTGGCATGGGAAGCCCAGCCCGGCCCGAAAAATCCCAACCCGGCCTGGCCTGACGCTGCTCCCGGGTCGGGCTCGGTCATAGATTTTGAGCCCAATGGCCGGGCCGGGCCAAGCCCAGGCCCATCATTTTTGCGCTTTTCTGAAGGGGCCCGGCCCGAGGCTCGAGTCCCGGTGGGCTTTTATGCGTTCGGGCCGGGCTTTGGCCCAAAAAACAGGCCCGATGGCCGGGCCAGGCCTGGGCCCGGGCCTGGGTTTTTTATGTCGGGCTTGGCTAGGCCTGGCCCGGCCCGAGGTTTGGCCAGGTATACCCACAAGCAATACGAAGCATGCTACACCTAGACCAACCTCATGCCAATGATGATGGGGTAAGTCACACCTAGACCAAGCATGCTACTCCATTGATATGCAAGTAGCTCATGTGTAGGATATATATTTTTATTGGTAATGGCACTTTCAGCTAGAAGAGAACAATTGCTTTCATTAGTACTCCCTCCTTAAAGAAATATAAAAGCGTTCATAGATCACTAAAGTAGGGTGTGTAGGTTGGGATATATTCTTCCGTAGATGCCCAGCTAGGATACATATTGGATGTTGTCATGGTACCAGCCACCTCTATCATGCACCTTCATCTTCTCAATTTTGGGCAAGCACTATGCGGCTAAAAGAATTTGATTTTCTTTAGAAGAAGCTAAAAGAATTTGATGTGGTCGTGCAGTACAACAAATCCACAGTCCGATCCAAACCACATGCACGCTGGTCCGTTTTTCTTGTCAACACACACTGGTCAAATAATATTATTCGTATCCTTCCCTCATGAGGCAATTGGTCCTATGATTGGGGATGGATTTAGAAACCAGTCTGTTCAAGTAAGGATGGCGTGGCGGCGGCGGCGTCCTCGTGGTGGACATGTGTCCTCGGGCTTCGTGGTTGCGACAGTGTTTGCTCCAGCATCAGCGTGAAGCTTGAGAGGTATTCCAGGAGCGGATGCAGATTGTGGTCTGCATCGACGACATTGTAGCGACCAGACCTCAAACGGTCCAATCTTTGTGCTCCGGTGTCATCTCTAGACCAGTAATGCTGACACCACACGGTACTTGAAGGATTTATAACAGAGTAACAATCACACACTTATTACATCGAGTGTCTCAAAAGAGAACTTATTACAATAAATATGGCTTAAGGCCATCTAATCACGATAACAGTGGAAGGCTTGGAAGATAAGTGAGTCCATCAACTCCAACGGCATCACTGAGTATAGAACCACGACCTAAAAGCACCTTACTCGTCGTCTGAAAAGTCTGCAACATGAATGTTGCAGCCCGAAACGGGTCAGCACATGGAATATGCTGGCAAAGTAACACATAGAGAGCAATGAAAGAATAAGGCTATACTACATGCATATTTGGCTGGTGGTAAACTCTATAGTTACAGTTTTGCGTAAAGCCAATTTTTCCCTACTGCAAAGAAATAAATTTTATTTAACTATCATGGTAGTTGTTAAACATTGAGAGTGTAGACACCCTTTCAATCCCAATTAAGCATCATCATTAAAACCCAACAAAATTAATTTAGAGTAACATGATGAGATTCACATGATAATCTAAGTACTAGATACTCAAGATGTCCATGACCGGGGACACGGCTAACCATGATTAGTATATACACTCTGCAGAGGTTTGCACACTTTTCCCCACAAGACTCGATCTCCTCCGTTAGGATTCTCGCACTACATAATGTTTGAGAAACGGATGACCGAGACATAGTCTTTCAGAAGCGCTTGTACCTTACGAACGGGTAGACCGTACCAACCTACATCCCGTACATCTGCTAGTCTACCACTGTAAGAGTTCGCATGACTTAGTCAACTACGCTAAAGCCCATAGTAGCTTGTGGCTGCACACGGAAGTTTCTAGTATGAAAAATCTCATGATCCCTTTGAGCCTGGGTGGCGGTCCAAAAGAAAAACAGGCAATCGCTGGAATACCCAGGTGACTCAATCCATCCAGATGTGTGTTTAGGTTGCCACCTTAAGTAAACCATTAATTTAAAAATCTCACATCTGTCGTGGATACACTCACCCAATCCACGTCTACTAGAATAGCATGGCATAACAAGCAAACGTAGAAGTAACTCCCAAAGGTTTGATAATGAAACAGGTAATAGGTACTACCTCATCTACTTCCCAAACCCACAATTTAATTAGATCCTAATCATGCAATGGTGTGAGGATTGACCTAATGCAATAAAACTGGGTAGTAGGAGGTATGATCAAAGTGTTACTTGCCTTGCTGATGATCCGCAGAACCTAGCGATTCGAAGTAGCAAGCGGCGCACTCCGGGTACTCTATCGCAAACAAACAAGCAAGCATACAATAAGTACTCATCTAATGCACAGGTAAAACTTGAATAAGAGATCTAACCAGATAGTTCAACTTAAGAACTCCAGTTGGCAAAAAGAATCAAATCAAACGAAGCAACGAAAGACAAACGGCGAAAGAAACAAGCTTCGTTTACTATTCTGGATCTAGGTCAAATCATACAGAGGCAAAAACTTGTTTGAGTTGGTTAAACAGAAAGAGGGTTTCGAGACGAAACTCCAGGCGCTTGAATCGCCTGATTCCGATAAACGAGTGAAAAGTTAAACTAGAACGAAAATTGGATCAGAAATCGCGATCAGAAATAATCACGGAATAATCCGAGAAAAAGAAAAACGACGAACAGAATAACGAACGAATGTTCGTTTTCTGGAACTAAACGATGAACACGTTCGTTAAAACGAACGGACGAGCGAATGCTCGCTAAATAAATAAACCGGAAAAAACCGATCTATTTAAAAAACGAAAACTAGGGTTTTCTAAAAAACGAATCGGTTTTTCTCAGAAAACCGGGCGGCGGGGCGGCTACCTCGACTCGGTCCGACGAGGCTCCGGGCGGCGGCGGTGGGCAGCAGCAGCGGCGGGCGGCGGCAGAAGCGGTGGCAGGCGGCGTGCGGCGGCGGCGGCGGCAGCTGCGGCGGCCGGGCGGCGTGCGGCGCGGCTCGGCGATGCGAGCGGGGCGGCCCGCCGACTCGGGACTCCCAGGGTGGCCCCAGGGTGGCTATTTAAGGAGGGAGGGCGGCCTTGCTTGGGGAGGGGGTCGGCGGCGGAGGCGTGCCCGGCTCGGTCACCCCGAGTCCGGCGGCAGCTCGGCGAGGGAGGCGGTGGCCTAGCGGGCCGGCCTGGCTCGGCTGGGCCTTTGGCCCAGTCAGGCACGGGGTTTTTTTTAACAATTTTGCCGAAACTAAGAAAAATTCTTGAAAAATAAATAAAAATCTAAAATTGCCAAAACAAATTTTCACTGTCTAAATAAAATATTTAGAACAGGATGAACATTTTCTTGGCCCTAAATGCAATTTTTGAAAACGTGCAATTTTTCCTAAATTCAAATAAAACCACGAAAAAACTCCAAAATAAAACCTTATTTGATTTTTTTATTAAATCATCAATATTTCTTTATTTTGGGAAAGTCATTTTATTCCCTCTCTCATATTTTTATAATAGAAATAATTGAAGATAAAATAAATAAAATCAAATGATCCTATTTTCAAAATTTGAGAAAACTCAAATATGAAAATAATGAAATCCCCAACTCTCTCCGAGGGTCCTTGAGTTGCGTAGAATTTCTAGGATCAACCCAAAAGGCAAATAAATATGATATGCGGTGATGATCTATTGTATAACATTCCAAATTGAAAATTTGGGATGTTACAAACCTACCCCCCTTAAGATGAATCTCGCCCTCGAGATTCGGGTTGGCTAGAAAATAGGTGAGGGTGGTCCTTCAGCAAATCTTCCTCTCGCTCCCAGGTGGCTTCATCCTCCGTGTGGTGGCTCCACTGAACTTTGCAAAACTTGATAACCTTGCTGCGGGTTACTCGGCTGGCATACTCAAGAATCTTAACTGGTTTCTCCTCGTAGGTGAAATCACTGTCCAACTGAATCGCTTCCAGCGGCACTGTATCTCTCAGCGGTATATCAGCCATCTCTACGTGGCACTTCTTCAACTGGGAAACATGGAACACGTCGTGAACTCCGGACAATCCTTCAGGTAATTCCAACTTGTAGGCTACTTCTCTCATACGCTCCAAAACCTTGTATGGTCCTACAAAACATGGCGCTAACTTTCCCTTAACTCCAAAGAGCTTAACTCCTCGAAGTGGAGATACTCGAAGATAAACTCGGTCTCCGACTTCGTAAACTGTCTCCTTGCGTTTAGAATCTGTGTAGCTCTTCTGCCTGGACTGGGCTACCTTGAGCCTATCGCGAATCAATTTCACCTTCTGTTCAGACTCCTCAATCAGATCCGGTCCAAACAACTGTCGGTCTCCAACTTCATCCTATGACAACAGGGTTCTGCACCTCCTTCCGTACAAGGCTTCGAAAGGGGCCATCTTCAAACTTGATTGATAACTGTTGTTGTAAGAGAACTCTGCATATGGCAAATTGTCGTCCCAACTAGATCCATAATCTAGCGCAGAAGCTCTCAGCATATCCTCCAAAATCTGATTGACTCTCTCGGTCCATCCATCTGTCTGCGGGTGAAAAGCTGTACTGAATTCTAACCTGGTACCTAAAGTTTCGTGCAACTGATTCCAGAACTTTGAGGTAAACTGGGTTCCTCTATCTGATACAATGCTCCTTGGAAATCCATGCAGACATATGATCCTAGTCATGTATATCTTTGCCAACTTGGCACTAGTATAGGTAGTCTTTACTGGGATGAAATGAGCTACCTTTGTCAAACGATCAACTACTACCCAAATCGAGTCATAGCCTGAACGAGTTCTGGGCAATCCCATAATAAAATCCATGCCTAGCTTATCCCACTTCCATTTGGGTATTGGCATGAAGGAAATATGCCCTAGAGGCAATGATAAAGTTATTATTTATTTCCTTATATCATGATAAATGTTTATTATCATGCTAGAATTGTATTAACCGGAAACATAATACATGTGTGAATACATAGACAAACAGAGTATCACTAGTATGCCTCTACTTGACTAGCTCGTTAATCAAAGATGGTTATGTTTCCTAACCATGAACAAGGAGTTGTTATTTGATTAACGGGATCACATCATTAGGTGAATGATCTGATTGACATGACCCATTCCATTAGCTTAGCACCCGATCGTTTAGTATGTTGCTATTGCTTTCTTCATGACTTATACATGTTCCTATGACTATGAGATTATGCAACTCCCGTTTGCCGGAGGAACACTTTGTGTGCTACCAAACGTCACAACGTAAATGGGTGATTATAAAGGTGCTCTACAGGTGTCTCCAAAGGTACTTGTTGGATTGGCGTATTTCGAGATTAGGATTTGTCACTCCGATTGTCAGAGAGGTATCTCTGGGCCCTCTCGGTAATGCACATCACATAAGCCTTGCAAGCATTGCAACTAATGAGTTAGTTGCGAGATGATGTATTATGGAACGAGTAAAGAGACTTGCCGGTAACGAGATTGAACTAGGTATTGAGATACCGACGATCGAATCTCGGGCAAGTAACATACCGATGACAAAGGGAACAACGTATGTTGTTATGCGGTCTGACCGATAAAGATCTTCATAGAATATGTAGGAGCCAATATGAGCATCCAAGTTCCGCTATTGGTTATTCACCGGAGACGTGTCTCGGTCATGTCTACATTGTTCTTGAACCCGTAGGGTCCGCACGCTTAAGGTTTCGATGACAGTTATATTATGAGTTTATGAGTTTTGATGTACCGAAGCTAGTTCGGAGTCCCGGATGTGATCACGGACATGATGAGGAGTCTCGAAATGGTCAAGACATAAAGATTGATATATTGGACGGCTATATTCGGACACCGGAAGTGTTCCGGATGATTTCGGAGAAAACCGGAGAGCCGGAGGGTTTCCGGAACCCCCCCCCCCTCGGGAGAAGTAATGGGCCATATGGACCTTAGTGGAGAGAGAGGGGCAGCCAGAGGTGGGCCGCGTGCCTCCTCCCCCTGGTCCGAATTGGACTAGGAGAGGGGGGCGGCGCCCCCCCTTTCCCTCTCCCTCCCCACTTCTTTCCCCCTCCTAGTAGGAGTCCCACTCCTACTAGGAGGAGGACTCCTCCTTGGCGCGCCTATAGGACCGGCCGGCCTCCTCCCCTTGCTCCTTTATATACGGGGGCAGGGGGCACCCCTAGACACAAGTTGATCCACGTGATCATATTCTTAGCCGTGTGCGGTGCCCCCTTCCACCATAGTCCTCGATAAATATTGTAGCGGTGCTTAGGCGAAGCCCTGCGACGGTAGTACATCAAGATCGTCACCACGCCGTCGTGCTGACAGAACTCTTCCCAGACACTTTGCTGGATCGGAGTCTGGGGATCGTCATCGAGCTAAATGTGTGCTAAAACTCGGAGGTGTCGTAGTTTCGGTGCTTGATCGGTCGGGCCATGAAGACGTACGACTACATCAACCACGTTGTGCTAACGCTTCCGTTGTCGATCTACAAGGGTACGTAGATCACACTCTCCCCCTCTCATTGCTATGCATCACCATGATCTTGCGTGTACGTAGGAATTTTTTTTTGAAATTACTACGAAACCCATCATGGCAATGGTTGTAGCAATCCGGCTGGCTTCTGATGCTCTGCCTTTACTCTCTGACATACATCACAAACTGCTACATACTCCGCAATATCCTTCTTCATTCCGGTCCACCAGAAAGTATCCTTGAAATCCAGATACATCTTGGTATTTCCTAGGATGAATCGAATATGGTGAATCATGGGCCTCTTGCAGAATCAACTTCCTGATCTCTGGGTCATTGGGCACATAAACCCGGTCTTCAAACCATAAGGTATCGTGCTCATCCTCATGAAATCCTTTAGCTTTTTCTTTGCTCATTTTCTCCTTAATAGAAGCAATCTCCTTGTCAGTCCTTTGAGCTTCTCTTATCTTATCCATCAAAGTAGACTGAATCTTCAATGCTGCTACGTAGCCTCTCGGAACTATTTCCAAACATAGCTCACAAAGATTCTCGGCTAACTCTCTTGGTAAATCTCCCGTCCTTAGAGTGTTGACATGGCTTTTACGGCTCAATGCGTCAGCTACTACGTTAGCCATTCCGGGATGATAATGCAATCTCATATCATAATCCTTGATGAGCTCCAACCATCTCCTCTGCCTGAGATTTAACTCCTTCTACGTGAAGATATACTTCAAACTCTTGTGATCCGTGTACACCTCACAATGATTTCCAATGAGAAAATGACTCCAAGTCTTCAACGCATGCACTACGGCTGCTAACTCCAAATCATACGTGGCATAATTCAACTCATGAGGCTTAAGCTGTCGTGAGGCATATGAAACAACTCTTCCTTCCTGCATAAGCACTGCTCCAAGTCCTCGACGTGAAGCGCCGCAATACACCTCATAATCCTTGGTCTGATCTGGCAAAATCAACACTGGTGATGTAACCAAACGTTTCTTCAACTCCTGGAAACTGGCCTCACACTCTTTAGTCCATTTGAACTTGGTATCCTTCTTCAACAACTCCGTCATAGGCTTCGCAATCTTTGAGAAGTTTTCAATAAATCTCCGGTAGTATCCTGCGAGTCCAAGAAAACTTCGGATCTCTCCAACTATTGTTGGGGCTTCCCAATTTGTCACAGTATCAACCTTGGTGGGATCTACTGCTATACCTTCTCCAGATATAACGTGTCCGAGGAATCCAACTTCCTTCAACCAAAACTCACAGTTGCTAAACTTGGCATATAACTGATGTTCTCTGAGCTTTCCAAGTACCAAACGCAAATGCTCCTTATGCTCCTCTTCATTCTTCGAGTAAACTAGGATATCATCAATGAACACTACGATGAACTTGTCCAAGAACTCCATAAATACTTTGTTCATCATGTTCATAAAATAGGCAGGTGCGTTAGTCAGACCAAATGACATAACGGTATACTCATACAGCCCATACCTGGTGGTAAAAGCCGTCTTAGGTATATCCTGTTCTCGAATCTTCGACTGGTGATATCCTGATCGCAGATCGATCTTGGAGGATACCTTAGCTCCTTGCAATCGATCAAACAGATCATTGATCATCGGTAGTGGGTACTTGTCCTTGATGGTTACTTCATTCAATCCTCGATAATCAACAACCATCCTTAACGATCCATCTGAAGGAAATATGCCCTAGAAGCAATAATAAAGTTATTATTTATTTCCATATATCATGATAAATGTTTATTATTCATGCTAGAATTGTATCAACCGGAAACATAATGCCTGTGTGAATACATAGACAAACATAGTGGCACTAGTATGCCTCTATTTGACTAGCTCGTTGATCAAAGATGGTTATGTTTCCTAACCATAGACATGAGTTGTCATTTGATTAACGGGATCACATCATTAGGAGAATGATGTGATTGACTTGACCCATTTCGTTAGCTTAGCACTTGATCGTTTAGTCTGTTGCTATTGTTTTCTTCATGACTTATACATGTTCCTATGACTATGAGATTATGCAACTCCCGTTTACCGGAGGAACACTTTGTGTGCTACCAAACGTCACAACGTAACTGGGTGATTATAAAGGTGATCTACAGGTGTCTCCAAAGGTACTTGTTGGGTTGGCGTATTTTGAGATTAGGATTTGTCACTCTGATTGTCGGAGAGGTATCTCTGGTCCCTCTCGGTAATGCACATCACATAAAGCCTTGCAAGCATTGCAACTAATAAGTTAGTTGCGGGATGATGTATTACGGAACGAGTAAAGGGACTTGCCGGCAACGAGATTGAACTAGGTATTGAGATACCGACGACCAAATCTCGGGCAAGTAACATACCGATGACAAAGGGAACAAATGTATGTTGTTATGCAGTCTGACCGAAGATCTTCGTAGAATATGTAGGAGCCAATATGAGCATCCAGGTTCCGCTATTGGTTATTGACCGGAGACGTGTCTGGTCATGTCTACATTGTTCTCGAACCCATAGGGTCCGCACGCTTAACGTTACAATGACAGTTTCATTATGAGTTTATATATTTTGATGTACCGAAGGTTGTTCGGAGTCCCGGATGTGATCACGGACATGACTAGGAGTCTCGAAATGGTCGAGACATAAAGATTGATATATTGGACGGCTATATTCGGACACCAGAAGTGTTTCGGGTGATTTCGGAGAAAACCGGAGTGCCAGAGGATTACCGGAACCCCCCCGGGAGAAGTAATGGGCCTTATGGGCCTTAGTGGAGAGAGAGAGAGGGGCTGCCAGGATGGGCCGCGCGCCCCCTCCCCCTCTGGTCCGAATTGGACTAGGAGAGGGGGGGCGGCGCCCCCCTTTCCTTCTCCCTCTCCCCCTTCCTTTCCCCCTCCTAGTAGGAGTAGGAAAGAGGGGAGTCCTACTCCTACTAGGAGGAGGACTCCTCCTCCTGGCGCACCTTGCAAGGGCCGGACGGCCTCCCCCCTTGCTCCTTTATATACGGGGGCAGGGGGCACCTCTAGACACACAAGTTGATCTTCGTGATCGTTCTCTTAGCCGTGTGCGGTGCCCCCCTCCACCATAATCCTCGATAATATTGTAGCGGTGCTTAGGCGAAGCACTGCGATGGTAGAACATCAAGATCGTCACCACACCATCGTGCTGATGGAACTCTTCCCCGACACTTTGCTGGATCGGAGTTCGGGGTTCGTCATCGAGCTGAACGTGTGCTAGAACTCGGAGGTGCCGTAGTTTCGGTGCTTGCTGGATCGGGCCGTGAAGACGTATGACTACATCAACCGCGTTGTGCTAACGCTTCCGCTTCCGGTCTATGAGGGTATGTAGACAACACTCTCCCCCCTCGTTGCTATGCATCACCATGATCTTGTGTGTGCGTAGGAAATTTTTTTGAAATTACTACGTTCCCCAATAGTGGCATCCGAGCCTAGGTTTTATGCGTTGATGTTGTGCACGAGTAGAACACAAGTGAGTTGTGGGCGATATAAGTCATACTGCTTACCAGCATGTCATGCTTTGGTTCGGCGGTATTGTTGGATGAAGCGGCCCGGACCGACATTACGCGTACGCTTACGCGAGACTGGTTCTACCGACGTGCTTTGCACACAGGTGGCTGGCGGGTGTCAGTTTCTCCAACTTTAGTTGAACCAAGTGTGGCTACGCCCGGTCCTTGCGAAGGTTAAAACAGCACCAATTTGACAAACTATCGTTGTGGTTTTGATGCGTAGATAAGAACGGTTCTTGCTAAGCCCGTAGCAGCCACGTAAAACTTGCAACAACAAAGTAGAGGACGTCTAACTTGTTTTTGCAGGGCATGTTGTGATGTGATATGGTCAAGACATGATGCTAAATTTTATTGTATGAGATGATCATGTTTTGTAACTGAGTTATCGGCAACTGGCAGGAGCCATATGGTTGTCGCTTTATTGTATGCAAGGTAGTCGCGCTGTAATGCTTTACTTTATCACTAAGCGGTAGCGATAGTCGTGGAAGCATAAGATTGGCGAGACGACAATGATGCTACGATGGAGATCAAGGTGTCGCGCCGGTGATGATGGTGATCATGACGATGCTTCGGAGATGGAGATCACAAGCACAAGATGATGATGGCCATATCATATCACTTATATTGATTGCATGTGATGTTTATCTTTTATGCATCTTATCTTGCTTTGATTGACGGTAGCATTATAAGATGATCCCTCACTAAATTATCAAAGTATAAGTGTTCTCCCTGAGTATGCACCATTGCGAAAGTTCTTCATGCTGAGACACCACGTGATGATTGGGTGTGAAAGGCTCTACGTTCAAATACAACGGGTGCAAAACAGTTGTACACGCGGAATACTCAGGTTTAACTTGACGAGCCTAGCATATAACAGATATAGCCTCGGAACACGGAGACCGAAAGGTCGAGCGTGAATCATATAGTAGATATGATCAACATATTGATGTTCATCATTGATACTACTCCATCTCACGTGATGATCGGACATGGTTTAGTTGATTTGGATCACATGATCACTTATAGGATTAGAGGGATATCTTTCTAAGTGGGAGTTCTTAAGTAATATGATTAATTGAACTTAAATTTATCATGAACTTAGTACCTGATAGTATCTTGCTTGTCTATGTTTGATTGTAGATAGATGGCTCGTGTTGTTGTTCCGTTGAATTTTAATGCGTTCCTTGAGAAAGCAAAGTTGAAAGATGATGGTAGCAATTACACGGACTGGGTCCGTAACTTGAGGATTATCCTCATTGCTGCATAGAAGAATTACGTCCTGGAAGCACCGCTGGGTGCCAGGCCTGCTGCTGGAGCAACACCAGATGTTATGAACGTCTGGCAGAGCAAAGCTGATGACTACTCGATAGTTCAGTGTGCCATGCTTTACGGCTTAGAATCGGGACTTCAATGATGTTTTGAACGTCATGGAGCATATGAGATGTTCCAGGAGTTGAAGTTAATATTTCAAGCAAATGCCCGGATTGAGAGATATGAAGTCTCCAATAAGTTCTATAGCTGCAAGATGGAGGAGAATAGTTCTGTCAGTGAACATATACTCAAAATGTCTGGGTATCATAATCACTTGACTCAAGTGGGGGTTAATCTTCCTGTTGATAGTGTCATTGACAGAGTTCTTCAATCACTGCCACCAAGCTACAAAAGCTTCGTGATGAACTATAATATGCAAGGGATGAATAAGACTATTCTTGAGCTCTTCGCAATGCTAAAAGCCGCGGAGGTAGAAATCAAGAAGGAGCATCAAGTGTCGATGGTCAATAAGACCACTAGTTTCAAGAAAAAGGGCAAGGGGAAGAAGAAGGGGAACTTCAAGAAGAACAGCAAGCAAGTTTCTGCTCAGGAGAAGAAACCCAAGTCTGGACCTAAGCCTGAAACTGGGTGCTTCTACTACAAGCAGACTGGTCACTGGAAGCGGAACTGCCCCAAGTATTTGGCGGATAAGAAGGATGGCAAAGTGAACAAAGGTATATGTGATATACATGTTTTTGATGTGTACCTTACTAATGCTCGTAGTAGCACCTGGGTATTTGATACTGGTTCTGTTGCCAACATTTGCAACTCGAAACAGGGGCTACGGATCAAGCGAAGATTGGCTAAGGACGAGGTGACGATGCGCGTGGGAAATGGTTCCAAAGTCGATGTGATCGCGGTCGGCATGCTACCTCTACATCTACCTTCGGGATTAGTATTAGACCTAAATAATTGTTATTTGGTGCCAGCGTTGAGCATGAACATTATATCTGGATCTTGTTTGATGCGAGATGGTTATTCATTTAAATCAGAGAATAATGGTTGTTCTATTTATATGAGTAATATCTTTTATGGTCATGCACCCTTGAAGAGTGGTCTGTTTTTGATGAATCTCGATAGTAGTGATACACATATTCATAATCTTGAAATCAAAAGATGCAAAGTTGATAATGATAATGTTACTTATTTGTGGCACTGCCGTTTAGGTCATATCGGTATAAAGCGCATGAAGAAACTCCATACTGATGGACTTTTGGAACCACTTGATTATGAATCACTTGGTACTTGCGAACCGTGACTCATGGGTAAGATGACTAAAACGCCGTTCTCCGGTACTATGGAGAGAGTAACGGATTTGTTGGAAATCATACATACAGATGTATGTGGTCCAATGAATGTTGAGGCTCGTGGCGGATATCGTTATTTTCTCACCTTCACAGATGATTTAAGCAGATATGGGTATATCTACTTAATGAAACATAAGTCTGAAACATTTGAAAAGTTCAAAGAATTTCAGAGTGAAGTTGAAAATCATTGTAACAAGAAAATAAAGTTTCTATGATCTGATCGTGGAGGAGAATATTTGAGTTACGAGTTTGGTCTACATTTGAAACAATGCGGAATAGTTTCGCAACTCACGCCACCCGAAACACCACAGCGTAATGGTGTGTCCGAACATCGTAATCGTACTTTATTAGATATGGTGCGATCTATGATGTCTCTTACTGATTTACCATTATCATTTTGGGGTTATGCTTTAGAGACGGCTGCATTCACGTTAAATAGGACACCATCGAAATCCGTTGACACGACGCCTTATGAACTGTGGTTTGGCAAGAAACCAAAGTTGTTGTTTCTGTAAGTTTGGGGCTGCGATGCTTATGTGAAAAAGCTTCAACCTGATAAGCTCGAACCCAAATCGGAGAAATGTGTCTTCATAGGATACCCAAAGGAGATTGTTGGGTACACCTTCTATCACAGATCCGAAGGCAAGACTTTTGTTATTAAATTCGGAGTTTTTCTAGAGAAGGAGTTTCTCTCGAAAGAAGTGAGTGGGAGGAAAAGAGAACTTGATGAGGTAACTGTAGCTGCTCCCTTATTGGAAAGTAGTACATCACAGAAACCGGTTTCTGT
This sequence comes from Triticum aestivum, assembly GCF_018294505.1. NCBI lineage: Eukaryota > Viridiplantae > Streptophyta > Magnoliopsida > Poales > Poaceae > Triticum > Triticum aestivum. Next base: position 16,688,009 of record NC_057794.1, read on the forward strand.
GACACCTACACCAATTAGTGAGGAAGCTAATGATGATGATCATGAAACTTCAGAACAAGTTACTACTGAACCTCGTAGATCAACCAGAGTAAGATACGCACCAGAGTGGTACGGTAATCCTGTTCTGGAAGTCATGCTACTAGAACATGATGAACCTACGAACTATGAAGAAGCGATGGTGATCCCAGATTCCGCAAAATGGCTTGAAGCCATGAAATCTGAGATGGGGTCCATGTATGAGAACAAAGTGTGAACTTTGGTTGACTTGCCCAATGATCGGCAAGCAATTGAGAATAAATGGATCTTCAAGAAGAAGACTGACGCTGATGGTAATGTTACTGTCTACAAAGCTCGACTTGTCGCAAAAGGTTTTCGACAAGTTCAAAGGATTGACTATTATGAGACCTTCTCACCCGTAGCGATGCTTAAGTCTGTCCGAATCATATTAGCAATTGCCGCATTTTATGATTATGAAATTTGGCAGATGGATGTCAAAACTTCATTCCTGAATGGATTTCTGGAAGAAGAGTTGTATATGATGCAGCCGGAAGGTTTTGTCGATCCAAAGGGAGCTAACAAAGTGTGCAAGCTCCAGCAATCCATTTATGGACTGGTGCAAGCCTCTCGGAGTTGGAGTAAACGCTTTGATAGTGTGATCAAAGCATTTGGTTTTATACAGACTTTTGGAGAAGCCTGTATTTACAAGAAAGTGAGTGGGAGCTTTGTAGCATTTCTGATATTATATGTGGATGACATATTGCTAATCGGAAATGATATAGAATTTCTGGATAGCATAAAGGGATACTTGAATAAGAGTTTTTCAATGAAAGACCTCGGTGAAGCTGCTTACATATTGGGCATTAAGATCTATAGAGATAGATCAAGACGCTTAATTGGACTTTCACAAAGCACATACCTTGACAAAGTTTTGAAGAAGTTCAAAGTGGATCAAGCAAAGAAAGGATTCTTGCCTGTGTTACAAGGTGTCAAGTTGAGTAAGACTCAATGCCCGACCACTGCAGAAGATAGAGAGAAAATGAAAGATGTTCCCTATGCTTCAGCCATAGGCTCTATCATGTATGCAATGCTGTGTACCAGACCTGATGTGTGCCTTGCTATAAGTCTAGCAGGGAGGTACCAAAGTAATCCAGGAGTGGATCACTGGACAGCGGTCAAGAACATCCTGAAATACCTGAAAAGGGCTAAGGATATGTTTCTCGTATATGGAGGTGACAAAGAGCTCATCATAAATGGTTACGTTGATGCAAGTTTTGACACTGATCTGGACGATTCTAAATCGCAAATCGGATACGTATTTACATTAAACAGTGGAGCTGTCAGTTGGTGCAGTTCTAAACAAAGCGTCGTGGCGGGATCTACATGTGAAGCGGAGTACATAGCTGCTTCGAAAGCAACAAACGAAGGAGTCTGGATGAAGGAGTTCATATCCGATCTAGGTATCATACCTAGTGCATCGGGTCCAATGAAAATCTTTTGTGACAATACTGGTGCAATTGCCTTGGCAAAGGAATCCAGATTTCACAAGAGAACCAAGCACATCAAGAGACGCTTCAATTCCATTCGGGATTTAGTCCAAGTGGGAGACATAGAAATTTGCAAGATACATACGGATCTGAATGTAGCAGACCCGCCGACTAAGCCTCTTCCACGAGCAAAACATGATCAACACCAAGGCTCCATGGGTGTTAGAATCATTACTGTGTAATCTAGATTATTGACTCTAGTGCAAGTGGGAGACTGAAGGAAATATGCCCTAGAAGCAATAACAAAGTTATTACTTATTCCCTTATATCATGATAAATGTTTATTATTCATGCTAGAATTGTATTAACCGGAAACATAATACATGTGTGAATACATAGACAAACATAGTGTCACTAGTATGCCTCTACTTGACTATCTCGTTGATCAAAGATGGTTATGTTTCCTAACCATAGACATGAGTTGTCATTTGATTAATGGGATCACATCATTAGGAGAATGATGTGATTGACTTGACCCATTTCGTTAGCTTAGCACTTGATCATTTAGTTTGTTGCTATTGCTTTCTTCATGAGTTATACATGTTCCTATGACTATGAGATTATGCAACTCCCGTTTACCGGAGGAACACTTTGTGTGCTACCAAACGTCACAATGTAACTGGGTGATTATAAAGGTGCTCTACAGGTGTCTCCAAATGTACTTGTTGGGTTGGCGTATTTCGAGATTAGGATTTGTCAATCCGATTGTCGGAGAGGTATCTCTGGGCCCTCTCAGTAATGCACATCACATAAATCCTTGCAAGCATTGCAAATAATAAGTTAGTTGCGGGATGATGTATTACGGAATGAGTAAAGAGACTTGCCGGCAATGAGATTAAACTAGGTATTGAGATACTGACGATCAAATCTCGGGCAAGTAACATACCGATGACAAAGGGAACAAATGTATGTTGTTATGCAGTCTGACCGATAAAGATCTTCATAGAATATGTAGGAGCCAATATGAGCATCCAGGTTCCACTATTGGTTATTGACCGGAGACGTGTCTGGTCATGTCTACATTGTTCTCGAACCCGTAGGGTCCGCACGCTTAACGTTACGATGACAGTTTCATTATGAGTTTATATATTTTGATGTACCGAAGGTTGTTCGGAGTCCCGGATGTGATCACGGACATGACGAGGAGTCTTAAAATGGTCGAGACATAAAGATCGATATATTGGACGGCTATATTCGGACACCGGAAGTGTTTCGGGTGATTTCAGAGAAAACCGGAGTGCCGGAGGGTTACCAGAACCCCCCCCCCCCCCGGAGAAGTAATGGGCCTTATGGGCCTTAGTGGAGAGAGAGAGGGGCTGCCAGGATGGGCCGCGCGCCCCCTCCCCCTCTGGTCCGAATTGGACTAGGAGAGGGGGGGGCGGTGCCACCCTTTCCTTCTCCCTCTCCCCCTTCCTTTCCCCCTCCTAGTAGGAGTAGGAAAGAGGGGAGTCCTACTCCTACTAGGAGGAGGACTCCTCCTCCTGGCGCGCCTTGCAAGGGCCGGCCGGCCTCCCCCCTTGCTCCTTTATATACGGGGGCAGGGGGGCACCTCTAGACACATAAGTTGATCTTCGTGATCGTTCTCTTAGCCGTGTGTGGTGCCCCCCTCCACCATAATCCTCGATAATATTGTAGCGGTGCTTAGGCGAAGCCCTGCAACGGTAGAACATCAAGATCGTCACCACGCCGTCGTGCTGACGGAACTCTTCCCCGACACTTTGCTGGATCGGAGTCCGGGGTTCGTCATCGAGCTGAATATGTGCTAGAACTCGGAGGTGACGTAGTTTCGGTGCTTGATCGGTCGGGCCGTGAAGACGTACGACTACATCAACCGCGTTGTGCTAACGCTTCCGCTTCCGGTCTACGAGGGTACGTAGACAACACTCTCCCCCCTCGTTGCTATGCATCACCATGATCTTGCGTGTGCGTAGGAATTTTTTTTGAAATTACTACGTTCCCCAATACCATCCTTCTTCTCCACTAGAAGTACCAGCGATCCCCAAGGTGAAGAACTTGGGCGAATATAGCCCTTATCCAATAACTCTTTAATCTGCTTCTTAATCTCTTCCAAATCGTTTGCGGGCATCCTATATGGTCTCTTAGATATTGGCCCTGTGCCTGGCAAAAGCTCAATCAAAAACTCAATATCTCTATCCGGTGGCATGCCTTGCAACTCCTCTGGAAATACGTCAGGGAAGTCCTTTACCACTGGTACTTCCTCCTGCACAACTCCTGTTAGGGAATTTACTTGAGTCCTCTTTGGCACATGCCGGGATACATACTTGATCCTTCTTCCTTCTGGCGTTGTAAGCAAAATTGACTTACTGACGCATTCAATATTCCCTTCATACTTCGATAACCAATCCATGCCTAATATCACATCCAATCCTTGGGATTCCAATACTATTAGGTCCGAGGGAAATACATAGTTACCAATCCTTAATGGTAACCTATCACACCATAGACTAGCCATATACTCTGCTCCAGGCGAGGTTACTAACATGGGTGACGTAAGGGCTTGGGTTGGCAGTTTATACTTATCCACAAATCCCCTTGAGATGTATGAATGCGATGCACTAGTATCAAAAAGAACGAGTGCAGTAAATGACTTAACCAAAAACTTATCGATTACTGCATCCGGCTGCTCTTCAACCTCCTCCACGTTAACGTGGTTCACCTGTCCCCTATTGAAAGGGTTCGGCTTCTTCCCAGAGCTTCCATTGCCATTTCCATTCTGGGATTTAGGACATTCATTGGCATAATGTCCGGTCTTCTGGCACTTAAAACAAGTGACTTGGCTTAGGTCTCTCTTGGCTGGGGTTGATGGGTTGGTACGGTTCTGGCCGTTGCTTCCTCCATTCCCATTACCATTCTTGGGGCCATTATGATTGTGCGAGCTACCTCTTCCATGGGTATGCTGAAAGTGTCCTCCCGATCTAGGGGTAAAACGTGGCTTCTGCTGAGCTCCAGAATTGTACTTCCCTTGTCCATACTTCCTCTTGCGTTTCTCAATCTGCTGTTGCTTCCCTTCAATCATAAGAGCACGATCTACCAACTCCTGGTAGTTGTTGAAGGTGGCTACCATCAACTGCATGCTTAACTCATCATTCAGTCCTTTCAAAAACTTCTCCTGTTTAGCTGCATCCGTAGCAACGTCATCTGGGGCATAACATGATAGCTTACTAAAGTCCTCCACATACTGGCCAACTGTCCATCCTCCTTGACGCAAGTTGCGAAACTCACGCTTCTTCATGGCCATAGCTCCTGCTGAAACATGGGCAGTATGGAAAGCTTGCTGAAACTGGTCCCATGTGATAGTGTCGATAGGGAAAGTGGCTGTGAAATTCTCCCACCATGATGATGCGGGTCCTTCAAGCTAATGTGCGGCAAACTTCACTGTCAGTGTCAAAACCGGCGGATCTCGGGTAGGGGGTCCCGAACTGTGCGTCAATGCCAGATGGTAACAGGAGACAAGGGACAAGATGTTTTTACCCAGGTTCGGGCCCTCTCGATGGAGGTAATACCCTACTCCTGCTTGATTAATATTCATGATATGGGTAGTACAAGAGTAGATCTACCACGAGATCAAGGAGGCTAAACCCTAGAAGCTAGCCTATGGTATGATTGTTGTGTATGGAGTTGATTGCCTACAGACTACAACCCTCCGGTTTATATAGACACCGGATAGGGTTAGGGTTACACAGAGTCGGTTACAATGGTAGGAGATCTTGAATATCCGCATCCCCAAGCTTGCCTTCCACGCCAAGGAAAGTCCCATCCGGACACGGGACGAAGTCTTCAATCTTGTATCTTCATAGTCCAGGAGTCCGGCTGAAGGTATAGTCCGGCTACCCGAACACCCCCTAATCCAGGACTCCCTCAGTAGCCCCTGAACCAGGCTTCAATGACGACGAGTCCGGCGCGCAAATTGTCTTCGGCATTGCAAGGCGGGTTCCTCCTCCAAGTCCTTCATAGAAGATTGTAGACACCAAGAGTAGTGTCCGGCTCTGCAAAAATAAGCTTCCACATATTGCCATAGAGAGAATAATATTAACACAAATCAAATCTGCTGACGTATTCCGCAGTGCGTCATCACACTACAGCCAAGTCCTTTACTCGAATCGTTTTCACTTTTCCACCTCAGCGTGTTTTGCGAGGCGGTTTCCTTGGCACGTCTTGTCAAAGCAGAGATCGTGTGCCCCCCTTTTACGGGATTCTCATCAATACGGACGTGGGTAACCCAATCGTGCCCGTTAGCATGTTTTCTCGATTAAAAGCGAGTCCTAAACGGTTACGGGGAGGGCTCCTGGTATTCAACCTCTTATAAAGAGACCAAGGCCTTACTCCTTTTTCCAATCTCAAACGAGTTCGCCCGTCGCCTCGAGTTCCAACACCCTAGGCTCCAGATTCCAGGCGCTTCGGACCTTCGACAATGTCCGGTTCCGACCTTCAAGGCCGATGGATGCCCTCCTCCGTCACGGAGGAGGACGTGCTAAAGTTGAGAGAGGCTAAGTTCTTGACCGCCGAAATTTCGCATAGGTTGCCTGCTCAAAGGCAGGCTATTCCCAGTCCCCAGCCCGGTGAGAGCGTAGTGTTCATGTCTCACTTCCTTCGGGGGTTAGGCTTCCCGATGGATCCCTTCGTGAGGGGGCTACTGTTTTATTACGGGCTGGAAGTTCATGACTTAGCTCCGGAGTCCATCCTCCACATTTCCTCATTCATCGTCGTGTGCGAAGCGTTCCTCCGTGTCACTCCTCACTTCAGATTATGGCTCAAGACTTTTGGAGTGGAGCCGAAGATGATCGAGGGACGGCACGCAGAGTGCGGAGGCGCTGTCATAAGTAAGAATGCTGATGCTCCATGGCCCGAGGGCTCCTTTCAAGAGGAGCTTGGTTTGTGGCAACGAGAATGGTTCTATATCACCGCTCCCAGGAGCGCAAAGTGGTCGGCGCCTCCTGCCTTTCGCTCGGGTCCCCCATCACGGCTAGCATCATGGGTCAACAAAGGATTAGATTGGGGGTTATCCAAAGACGTGCCCTTGTTGCAGGGCCGCATCAGGGATCTCTTAGAAAGAGACCTCAACCTGGTCAAGGTGACGCAGGTCATGCTGATTCGCCGAACACTACCCGGCAAACGTCGCTCCCTTCGTTTGTGGGAGTTTAATCCGGAGGGACCACGAGCTCTCCATCATTTTATGGGCACAACGCCCATGGAGATGTATAAACTATTCTTCGGATCACAAATGATGTGTCCGGATTTGACCGAGGACGCAGGCCTAAGCTGCAATCGCCCGGATACCGAAGTAAGTAACCTTGTGCCCGGACCTACTATCCATATAATCGTCATAAACTTGCCCCTAAAAGAGCTGTCCTTTTAAACAGGAGTGGATAGCGAAGGCAAAGCTGATCAAGTGTCCGGCTCCCCTTCCCGAAACCAGGCCGGATCCCGTGCTTGTCAGGATGTTGAAGATAATGCCTTTGGAGGGAAGTAAGGGGAAGGACAAGGGAACTATGGCCTCCTCGAAGGAGGCTGCTCCGAAGGGAGGAACCGACAATTCCTCTCCCAAGGGGAAGAAGAGGGCCGCCTCTGACGACCCGGAGACCATGGCCCCGAAGCGGGGGAGAAAATCCTCGTCAGAGGGTCCGACGCCGGGGAGTTCCTCGGCCGAACTACGCCCTCAAAGGGATCAGCCCTCCAGCGAGCCGTAAGTAGAGAGAGGTTTTCCTTTTGAGGGATGAAAGAAATCCTTGATTTATATCTGAGAAGATTAACCGAAATTTTACCTTGTAGCTCGGACCTCAGCCCTTCTCAGCAGAGCTCGTCTTCGGGGATCTTCTTCCGGAGATGATGGAGAGCGGGACGCCTCCCCCTGCCGTACCGCCTAGCGAGGCGGGCGACCCTGAGGTGTCGTCGCGGAGGGTTTCTCTGAATCCGGCAGGGGCGGAAGATAGCTATGTGGCCCCCCAAGGCTCTCCGCGTGCGGCCTTCGAAAGAGGCCATAGGACAAGTCCGGCACCGTCTGGTGCTCGGCCGGAGGAGCTAAAGATTCTGCTGGGGCGAGCTTCTATCTCAGAGGAGCACCGTGCGTTGATGGGCACGGTGATTGAAAGGATTTCATCCGCAGAAAGCGGATTGCATGAGGCCGTCAAAAGTTTACTGACGGGTTTTGAGGTACGTTAGATAGTGTACACTTTTGTCAGTTGCGCATAAGTAAGATGCGCCCTGTGTAGATAGTAGCCCCTGAGACTCTGCCGTTGTCAAGAAATGACGGCACGCAGAGGATCATAATCCCAGGTCTAAGATGTCGCCTTTGAATGTAGGTGGCGAGGTGTCCGGAATCTAGCCGACCTGATGATGTAGCCGAACTAGAGCGGCAACTGGACGTGGCAGATGCCGACATCGCGCTTGTCAACAAGCGGCTTGATGAGGCTCAAGGTATGTAATTCTTCGGGCGGCATCAGGTAAGAGGAGCTTCATGCCAGTGTCTTACAATGTGTGTGCTTGACGCAGATGGTACGGCCGCCGTGGAGAATCTTAGGGCAGAACTTGCCTGAGCTAAGGAGCAAGCCAGAAAAAGCGATGCGGCTGCCGAGAAGGCCCTTGAAGAGCTGAGAGCCGAACAGGCTGCTCACTGCCGAAGCAAAGAAGAGATGGCCGAGAAGTTAAAGAGCGCTGCAGACCGTTGCAAACTTCTTGAGAAAGAAGACCGGGCGAGACAGACGGACTTAGAGAAGGCCGTTGCCGATGCCAAGGATGCTCGCTCTGCAATGAGAGCTGCGAAGGAGGAGCTGCGTCAGGCCGAACAGATTGCGGCTGGAAAACCCTTTATGCTGCGAAGGAAATTTTGTGATCCGAAGTTTGCTCCGTTGGACTGGATGTGGAGTGTGGAGGATACCTATCTGGACTTGGCAGCGAGTGCTGCTGATGCGACCGAACACTTTCGAGATCAGAAAGATCGCGAAGTGGAAAAGCTTTTCTGGTCGCAGTTTCACAATCCAGAGCGTCCACTGGCAGTGGATGATCGTTTGGCTCAATGGGCCGAACTGAATAGGTTGTCTGGACTCGCCATGAAGTACGTCATGGGTCACCTGTGGCCGGGGAGATCGGAGCCGAAGAGTTATTTCAGCTTGGTGCAGCAATTCCTTGACGCGGTGCCGCGTATAAATGCAATGAAGAGGTCAGCATGCATAGAGGGCGCTAGGATGGCTCTTGCCCGTGTTAAGACATACTGGGCAGAGATGGAGACCACCGTTGTTGCGTCCCGAGATTCGGACAAAAGCCGAGTACCCTCCGAGCACTATTTTCAGGAAGTTCTTGAAGGCGCTCGTGTAATAGAGACGCAGTGCCCGAAAGATGCTATGTTATGATAGCATATGTAATTATAAAGTAATATTTTGATAAACTGTAGTGGCCTTTTTTATACTTGTGCCTCCAAGTATTGGGAACACCTCCTGTGCGGCCGTTTTAAGATATATATATATATATATATATATATATATATATATATATATATATAGAATCTGAAAGATGGCAGTCGTTGGCTTCAGCCCCCACGCACATAGTGCGGGGGTGCTCGCAGAAGACGCATTTTCACACTTAACCCAACGTCTTGGTCCTACAAAGGAGGTGATAGCGCAGCGGGCCAGGCAACCAGACTATAATGCTTTAACACTTTCACTTAGCCATAGGAGTTTGACAATGAGACTCTTTAGGTAGCTCCTTGGTGGCAACTGCGCTCGTCCGAATTCGGGGCGCATATGTGCCTGACCGGGAAGCGGCCCTTCGTTAAAGCGGAGGAATCCGATAGATTCCGATAGGTCATCGAGTGGCTGACCAGTCTCACGCTACATCATGACAGTCAGTTTTCGGCTTTCTCTACTGAGGTGCTCGCCCGGCCGAACCGGGGGCACAATCGCAGTAGTTCTCCTGGTGCTACCTTAGCCGATAGAGCGGAACGTAAGGTAGCCGAACTCAGGAGCCGGGCAACCCAACATTTGACCAAAGACATGATTTGGAGCTGATGCATATAATGCCAAAACTCGCGACGCCGAACACTCCCTAAGGTGTTCGGTCTTTATGAGTGCGGGCGAAACAACACTCTTTATTAAAAAAAGCCCCTAGTGTCCAGGTACGTGCAAAAATTCTGACGTGGCCACATGCCAAGACGCCAGCCTCCTCCTTGGTTATATCAGAAAGAAAAACCAGGGGATGTGTAGCAACAAGAGACAGTAAAAAAGGTTTACGCAGGGTCTTAATCTAAAAAGAATCCTTTAGGACGGGTCCCTACTGCACGTCTGCGCCTGTGTCTCCGTTGTGCCGTATCCTGGACGGGCGCCGCACGACGTTCATCTGTAAAAGAGAGGAACTGAGTTGAAAACGGGTCGTGCCGAAAAAGTTTAAAATAAGCAAAGTATAAAGTAAGATATATAAGATTGAGCTTTATTGTCTCTTATTGTATATGCGTGGAGCCCCTAGTGCGGGGGTATATGGCTTCTAGGCCTGCATCAATGATGATTTTGCACCGAACTCGTCTATCCGCGTTCGTGGTCTTGAATGACCTATTTCGAAGTTTTTTGGCCGGTGAGGCCATTTTGCTGTGGGGCTGTCAAAGCGGCCGCACAGTCCTCCGCTTGGGGAGGCGCACTTTAGTGCTTCCCCTTCAAAGAGATGATGCCTCGTGGACCGGGCATCTTAAGCGTAAGAGATGCATAATGCGGTATTGCGTTAAAGCGAGCGAAAGCTTCGCGTCCCAGTAGTGCTTGATAGCGACTTGAGAACGGGACGATATGGAAGGTCAGCTTTTCGCGGCGGAGGTTATCGGCAGAGCCGAATATGACTTCGAGCCGGAGAAAACCCATACAATGGGTGTCCGGACCAGGTATTACCCCTTGAAAGGAGGTTTTGCTGCGGCGGATTCTTGCTGGGTTTATCCCCATGTGCTGGATTGTATCCTGATATATCAGGTTTAGTCCACTGCCGCCGTCCATAAGGACATTTGAAAACTGGAGTCCGCCAATTATTGGATCGAGTATCAAGGCAGTCCAGCCTACATTCTTGATATTCCTAGAATAATCTAGCTGATCGAAGATGATCGGTTTTGACAACCAGTGGCAGGACCCTTTGGGGATGGGCCGTGTGGTGCGTACCTTTACGGGCGCCGCACGTTTTGTTATGTGAAGTGAGTTCACTGTTTTTACTTCTTGTGGGAAGTTCTTTTGTTTCCTGGTGCTCTGCTTTTGGGGTTCGTCCTCGTCTTCGCTTGGTGTGTCGAGCCCCTTGTGTTCGGCATTGAGTCTGCCGGATTGTTTGAAAACCCAACAGTCTCTGTGGGTATGGTTAGCAGGCTTCCCGGGAGTACTGTGTATCTGACATATCCTGTCCAGGATTTTATTTAGGTTGGATGGATCGTCCCTGTTATCCTGGGGGGCGATTTTTCCTGATTTTGTCGTGAGCCTTTGAATCCGGCATTGACTGCCGTGCTCTTTGGACTTTTGTCCTTAGTCCAGCGACGGTCCTTGTTGCGTCGCGGTTTTCCGTTTCCATCCCTAGTTTCGGATGTACTTGGGTCGCTGGGGCTGCACCTTGCCAACCAGCTGTCCTCCCCTGCACAAAAGCGGGTCATGAGGCTTGTTAGTGCGGCCATTGTTCTTGGCTTTTCTTGGCCGAGGTGTCTGGCGAGCCATTCGTCTCGGACGTTATGCCTGAAAGCTGCTAAGGCTTCGGCGTCCGGACAGTCGACTATCTGATTCTTTTTAGTGAGGAATCTATTCCAGAACTGCCGAGCTGATTCTCCGGGTTGTTGAGTTATGTGACTAAGATCGTCTGCATCCGGAGGGCGGACATAGGTCCCTTGAAAGTTTGCTCGGAAAGCATCCTCGAGCTCTTCCCAGCTTCCAATTGTGTTTTCGGGAAGGCTTTTAAGCCAATGCCGGGCTGGCCCTTTAAGCTTAAGGGGTAGATATTTTATGGCATGGAGATCATCTCCTCTAGCCATGTGTATGTGGAGGATATAATCCTCGATCCAGACTCCAGGGTCTGTTGTTCCATCATATGCCTCTATGTTTACGGGTTTGAATCCCTCTGGGAATTCATAGTCCAGGACCTCATCGGTGAAACATAGGGGGTGTGCGGCGCCCCTGTATTTGGGTGTGCCGGATTCTGATGATGGCTTCATAGCGTTGCTTACGAGAGCTTGCTTTCTTGGCCCATAAATGGACCTGACTGGGCCATGATGCGAATCCTTAAGTGGGTCGCATGCCGATTTAGGTGCGGCGCCGCTTGCCGCTTTATGGGGTCGTCTATCCGACCGTGTGGCTTTTTCATTTTTTGAATGCGAGGGCTCTAGGGCCTCTTCGTCGAATTCAGGCAGTAGCTTTCTTTTCGGATAGCTTTTAGTGCGGCGACTGTCGCCGTACTTATCTGTGGTATTGATTACTTTGCTCCATCTAATCCGGAGTGCGTCTTCCGCTGTTTTTAGCTTCCGCTTCTGCTTCTTTAGGCTGCGTGCAGTTGCAACGAGCCTCTCGTGGAGATTCTTCTGCTCCATAGGTTTATTCGGCGTGAGGTCGTCCGGAATGCCGTTTTCGCCGGAGGAGGGATGTTCGGTTTCTCTATCCGTGTTGCCCTGTTCGGACGGTTGCTCTAAGGCCTGCTCGTCGTCTACCGGCTCGTCCTGCTCTATGGCTGGGTTTTTGTCGAGGCGGGGCTTGGGTCGGCGTTTACGCCGACGCTTTGATTGCTTTTCGGGGGGTCGATCTCCCGTCCCATCCCCTTTTTCCTCGTTGTCGCTTCCTTTAGGGGTATCCACCATGTACACATCGTGAGATGAGGTGGCTGTCCAATGCCCTATGGGCGTTGGTTCGTCGGTATCTCCTGCATCGTCATCCATGCTGTCGATGTCTCCGGAGTCGAAGTTGAGCACGTCGTTTAAATTGTCGACAGTGGCTACCAAGTGGGTGGTGGGTGGGCTTTGAATTTCTTCATCGTCCGTATCCCATCCTCGCTGACCGTAGTTCGGCCAGGGCTCTCCTGATAAGGAGAGAGACTTGAGAGAGTTCAGGATATCGCCACAAGGCGAGTGCTGAAAGATGTCTGCGGCGGTGAACTCCATTATCGGCGCCCCATCGGATTCGATTGGCAGGGGCGCGGGGGGTTCGGAGTCCGGGAGGAGTCCGGATCCTCGGAGTCACGGGTCGTGCAGAGTGCGGGGCTAGCGTTCGGCTCGATCGCTTTCGGGATCGCAGCCCCCGAGGTGACGTCCAACCGCTCATCCTCATTGGCGCAATAGGCTCCGAGTTAGGGGTCGGAACCGATGCGTGTGCGGCCTCCAGGACACTGTCCGGGGCAGAGCTAGATCATGCCCCTCGAGATAGTGCGGCGCGCTTGGCCGTGGCTCGAGCCCGTCGAAGATCAAGTCTCCGCGGATGTCAGCCGTGTAGTTTAAGCTTCCAAACCTGACTTGATGGCCAGGGGCGTAGCTTTCGATCTGCTCCAGGTGGCCGAGCGAATTGGCCCGCAGAGCGAAGCCGCCGAAGACGAAGATCTGTCCGGGGAGAAAAGTCTCACCCTGGACCGTATCGTTGTTGATGATCAAAGGAGCCATCGGGCCTAAAGGCGACGACACAGAGGAACTCTCAATGAAAGCACCAATGTCGGTGTCAAAACCGGCGGATCTCGGGTAGGGGGTCCCGAACTGTGCGTCAAGGCCGGATGGTAACAGGAGACAAGGGACACGATGTTTTTACCCAGGTTCGGGCCCTCTCGATGGAGGTAATACCCTACTCCTGCTTGATTAATATTGATGATATGGGTAGTACAAGAGTAGATCTACCATGAGATCAAGGAGGCTAAACCCTAGAAGCTAGCCTATGGTATGATTGTTGTGTATGGAGTTGATTGCCTACGGACTACAACCCTCCGGTTTATATAGACACCGGATAGGGTTAGGGTTACACAGAGTCGGTTACAATGGTAGGAGATCTTGAATATCCGCATCGCCAAGCTTGCCTTCCACGCCAAGGAAAGTTCCATCCGGACACGGGACGAAGTCTTTAATATTGTATCTTCATAGTCCAGGAGTCCGGCTGAAGGTATAGTCCGGCTACCCGAACACCCCCTAATCCAGGACTCCCTCATTCACCTTTTCCGCATCTGTGCATCCTGCTGTGGTCAACTCCCTAGTTGTCTTGCGGAGCCAATCATCTGCTACTATCGGCTCGGTGCTACTAGAGAACACCGGCGGATTCAGCCTAAGAAAATGGGCTAAGTGGTCAACAGGTGGTGGTGGTGGTGGTGGGTTGTTGTTGTTGTTCCCCTGATTCTGATTCTGGACTAGCAACTGCATCAATGTGTTCTGCTGCTGGATCAACTGAGTGAGCTCCGGTGGGAAGGTAATTCCGGGGTCACATCTCGGAGGCATCTGAGGGTTTAGAAAATATGAGATTAAGAATAGAGGGGGTCTAGAGAGAAAACACTACCCATATGCACATGAGGCAAAACAAACAATTCACTGCATTCAATCAAACAAGGGCATACAAATCGATCTAACTGTCGCAACAGTGCTCGGACTACTATATTTACATGGTGGACTACTACTACTGATGAGGTGGTCTACTAGAAATATTCTTCGGTTGCAGACTCCATGATATCTGCTCCAGCTTCATCAACATAGTCATCATCACTATTATCTGGATCCGAGTCGGTGTCGTCGATGATGATGTAGTCTTCAGGGCGAATCTCCTTGGGTTCTTCGTCTTCTTCTACTGATGTAGGGCCTCCCATAAATATTCCAATCTTCTTGATCAGGTAGTCATTCTTCTCCACTAGTACTTCGATTTCCTCTTCATAATCTTCACGTGTAGCCTTGAGTTCTTCCTCCAGTTCCTTGATTCTTGTCCTCGCCTTCTTCAGATCTATCATGTCGGCGCACATCTGGTTCTCCTGACGTCGAATGTGCTGGTTTAACTCCTGGATAAAAGCTGTAATTGATCTATCCTTCTTGGTGCTGATCATCTCCTAGTGCGCTCATCTCGGCGCCCACAAATCTGGTAGATAGTATCCTTGAGATCATTGCGGTAGACTTCTCCAATACATCCCATGGCGATGTGAGCTGCCATGCTCCTTCCTAGACTCCATGTCGGTGCATCAAAGGAAAACTCTATGGGCTCGGTGACTGGCATGAACGTCCTTCCTGGAACTTGAACTTGAATCATCCAGCGCTCCTCTTCAGGTAAAGTGGCGTTGTAGGTTCCGGTGAAGCTTGGTACTCCGATGTTTAGGTACTTAGTGACTTCCTTCAGGTGACGTCCAAAGGGTGTATCTTCATCCAGCTGTGTGAACTTGTTCATTGCATCCGCCATCCTAAAAGAGTAGAAAAGATGAGGAGTCAGAATGAGAAGAGTGAGTAGTGATCTAGGGCTTTAGCTTAGTGGTCGTGTCCTACAGTCAAAGTGTGCTCTGATACCATCTTGTAGCGACCAGACCTCAAACGGTCCAATCTCTGTGCTCCGGTGTCATCCCTGGATCAGTAATACTGACACCACATAGTACTTGAAGGATTTATAACAGAGTAGCAATCACACACTTATTACATCGAGTGTCTCAAAAGAGAACTTATTACAATAAATATGGCTTAAGGCCATCTAATCACGATAACAGCGGAAGGCTTGGAAGATAAGTGAGTACATCAACTCCAACAGCATCACTGAGTATAGAACCACGACCTAAAAGCACCTTACTCGTCGTCTGAAAAGTCTGCAATATGAACGTTGCAGCCCGAAACAGGTCAGCACATGGAATATGCTGGCAAAGTAACACATAGAGAGCAATGAAAGAATAAGGCTATACTACATGCATATTTGGCTGGTGGTAAACTCTATGGTTACAGTTTTGCGTAAAGCCAATTTTTCCCTGCTGCAAAGGAATAAATTTTATTTAACTATCATGGTAGTTGTTAAACATTGAGAGTGTAGACACCCTCTCAATCCCAATTAAGCATCATCATTAAAACCCAACAAAATTAATTTAGAGTGACATGATGAGATTCACATGATAATCCAAGTACTAGATACTCAAGATGTCCATAACCGGGGACACGGCTAACCATGATTAGTATATACACTTTGCAGAGGTTTGCGCACTTTTCCCCACAAGACTCGATCTCCTTCGTTGGGATTCTCGCACTATATAATGTTTGAGAAACGGATGACCGAGACATAGTTTTTCAGAAGTGCTTGCACCTTACAAACGGGTAGACCGTACCAACCGACATCCCCTACATCTGCTAGTCTACCACTGTAAGAGTTCGCACGACTTAGTCAACTATGCTAGAGCCTATAGTAGCTTGTGGCTGCACATGGAAGTTTCTAGTATGAAAAATCTCATGATCCCTTTGAGCCTGGGTGGCGGTCCAAAAGAAAAACAGGCAATCGCTGAAATACCCACGTGCCTCAATCCACCCAGATGTGTGTTTAGGTTGCCACCTTAAGTAAACCATTAATTTAAAAATCTCACATCTGTCGTGGATACACTCACCCAATCCACGTCTACTGGCATCGCATGGAATAACAAGCAAACGTAGAAGTAACTCCCAAAGGTTTGATAATAAAACAGGTAATAGGTACTACCTCATCGACTTCCCAAACCCATAATTTAATTAGATCCTAATCATGCAATGGTGTGAGGATTGATCTAATGCAATAAAACTGGGTAGTAGGAGGTATGATCAAAGAGTTACTTGCCTTGCTGATGATCCGCAAAACCTAGCAATTCGAAGTAGCAAGCGGCGCACTCCGGGTACTCTATCGCAAACAAACAAGTATACAATAAGTACTCATCTAATGCACAGGTAAAACTCGAATAAGAGATCTAACTAGATAGTTCAACTTAAGAACTCCGGTTGGCAAAAAGAATCAAATCAAACGAAGCAACGAAAGACAAACGACGAAAGAAACAAGCTTCGTTTACTATTCTGGATCTAGGTCAAATTTTACAGAGGCAAAAACTTGTTTGACTTCGTTAAATGGAAAGAGGGTTTCGAAAAGAAACTCCAGGTGCTTGAATCGCCTGATTCCGATAAACGAGCGAAAAGTTAAATTAGAACGAAAATCGGATCAGAAATCGCGATCAGAAATAATCGCGGAATAATCCGAGAAAAAGAAAAACGATGGATAGAATAACGAACGAACGTTCGTTTTCTGGAACTAAACGATGAACGCGTTCGTTAAAACGAACGGACGAGCGAACGCTCGCTAAATAAATAAACCGGAAAAAAATGATCTATTTAAAAAAACGAAAACTAGGGTTTTCTAAAAAAACCGAATCGGTTTTTATCAAAAAACCGGGCGGCGGGGCGGCTACCTCGGCTCGGTCCGGCGGGGCTCCGGGCGGCGGCGGTGGGCAGCATCGGCGGCGGGGCGGTGGGCAGCATCGGCGGCGGGGCAGCGGCGGCGGCAGGCGGCGGTGGCGGCAGCAGCGGCGGCGGGGCGACGTGCGGCGCGGCTCGGCGGTGCGGGCGGGGCGACTCGGGGCTCCCAGGGGGGCCCCGGGGTGGCTATTTAAGGAGGGAAGGGGGGCCTTGCTTGGGGAGGGGGTCGGTGGCGGAGGCGTGCCCGGCTCGGTCTCCCCGAGTCCGGCGGCAGCTCGGCGAGGGAGGCGGTGGCCTCGCGGGCCGACCTGGCTCGGCTGGGCCTTTGGCCTAGTCGAGCGCAGGTTTTTTTTAAACAATTTCGTTGAAATTAAGAAAAATTCTAGAAAAATAAATAAAAATCTAAAATTGCCAAAAAAAATCACAGTCTAAATAAAATATTTAGAACAGGATGAACATTTTCTTGGCTCTAAATGCAATTTTTCAAAACGTGCAATTTTTCCTAAATTCAAATAAAACCACGAAAAAACTCCAGAATAAAACCTTATTTGATTTTTTTATTAAATCCTCAATATTTCTTTATTTTGGGAAAGTCATTTTATTCCCTCTCTCATATTTTTATAATAGAAATAATTGAAGATAAAATAAATAAAATCAAATGATTCTATTTTCAAAATTTGAGAAAACTCAAATATGAAAATAATGAAATCCCCAACTCTCTCCGAGGGTCCTTGAGTTGCGTAGAATTTCTAGGATCAACCCAAAAGGCAAATAAATATGATATGCGGTGATGATCTATTGTATAACATTCGAAATTCAAAAATTGGGATGTTACAGACATCTATAAGACGGAATGTGTGCTGGGTTCGTGGTTCGTGGATGACAGGTATGGTTTCCTCCTTCGGCGTTTTAGTCGTGGTGGGGTGCCAGATCTGGAGTCCGATGACGTGTCCGGGGTGTAGCCCCGGTCTAATTCGTTCAACGGCAATGGCTTTACTTTTGGTGAGCCACCTTGGAGATCCGCAAAGTTGTATATCATCGATGGAGCCGCGTCGAGCTCGGGTGAGGAGGTGATCCGACATTTTTTTCTTCGGTGGCTGTTGTGGGGGTGCGAGAGGCAGGTTACCGGCGTTGGTGTCAAACTCAGAGATGTTCTATTATCTTTTCAGTTTTGTCACGTCGGTATTTACGTGACTTCTAATTCTAATTTGTTTTTTATGATATAAATGAGACACGTATTATCATATAAAATAATACCCAAACGGAACCTAAAAAATGGTCAGTTGAATATATCCAGTCGCAAAAAAAAAAGAATATATCCAGTAGAGTTTAGCCCAAGTCAAACGTATATATCTTATCTGGCCACGAGACGGTTGCTCCCCACCGCTTAGCAGTTAGCACGCCTCGTCAAATCAAATAACTAACCGTCCCAAGAACTTGAGAAGACCTCGCTGCACCCAATCCCAACCCCTGAACCCTGCCCCCTGCCCCCCACTCTCCTCGGGATCGCCTTCTCCTCGCAGCCCGGCCGGCGATGGGTGGAGGGATGGCAGCAGACCTGACGCACGGGGCGGTGGCGGCGCTGGTGTCGGGGCTGGGGCAGGTGATGGGCGCCGTGCTGCAGGTTGTGGGCGCGCCGGGGCCAGCGCCGGCGGGAACCGTGGCCGGCACGGGGCAGTTCGGCCTCGTGCTCTCCGACGGCGTGCACTCGCTGGAGGCGGTGCTGGACGTCACCATGGACGTCACCATGGACGGCCTCGTCACCGCCGGCCTCCTCCGCGCCGGCTCCGTTGTCCGAGTCCTCGACTACCGCTACAGCTATGCCACGAACCGAAGGTACTGATCACCGTGCGACGGATCGTTAACTCCCTCTCCCCACATCGATCGGTGCTAGATGGATTAGGGTTTTGCAAGGTTTTTGTGCGTGTTGCCGTGATTCTAATCATGCGTTAGGGTTTCGCATCCAGTCTAAGTCTAACTGGCTCATGCGGTGGAATTAACTTTCACCATTCAGGCAGGACCCCATGCAATTTACAAATCTGGAGTAAGTAACCTGACATCTATTTTTGGTAAACTGGGATCGGCCGGTGTTTCCAAAATTACAACCTGCTAGGGCTAGACTTGTCTGTAGGGATAGTTATTTTGTGCTCGGATCAATCACGTACCGAGAGTGTTTTATTATGTCTGTATATGTATCACATAAATCCTCCACAGCAATTCCAAATAGTGCTGGCTGCACGCAAACCCACCTGATAGCAGAAGTTTATTTGGAAGATCGGAATTCTGGTTTTTCCTTTATCTGCTTGTGGGTTTAGCCTTTCTTGTTGGATGACAATAACGCCCACAAGTTCGGTCTGGGGACCCCAGACCGAACGAGTTGCTTGGTACCAGCTGTCAACCTACCGAACAATTTCGTTCGATAAGGAAACACCACAGCCCAAACGCTCTGCTCATCGGTCCCTACAGGCCTTTTTCGTGTAAAAACCCCTCCAAAAAATAAAAGACCAATAAAAGAAAAGACCAGATTTTCACTACATTTGCCATTGTCCTTAAAAAAAACTGGGCTTTATTAGTCACAGCAAAATCTGAGCTTTATAAAATACATTTGTCGTATTTTGCCATGGCAAAAAAACTACATTTGTCATTGTCCAGAAAAGTAAATTTATCGTAGCAGAAGAAAAATAGAAACTAGAAATTTTTCATGAGCGTTTAAAAAAATGCCGTGTATGTTATAGTAATTTGCCATTGCGATACAGGAAGATTAGCCATGCGAGAAAAATGAAGGTAAATTTGCTGTGGGAAAAAATTAAATTTTGCCATGGATGAAAAACAAATGAAAAAATCCTATGGTTCAGAAAAAGTGAAAAATGTCATTTTTGTATCAACTACATTTGCCTGATCCATAAAACTAAAAATGCCATGTGCACATAGAAAAGAGGTATTTTTGCCTTGTTGCGAAGAGAAAATTCACCATGGTTTTAAAAAAAAGAACATATAAAAAATGTTCTAAGCTCATGGCAAAAACGGAGTAGTAATTGCCATGGCAATTTTGTAGACTTATGAAAAATTGGGTGAAAATTGCCATGGTCCAATAAAGAAAAAGTTAGCCATAATCCAACCAAAAAAATTACCATGGTCCATAAAGTGAAAAATTGCCATGTTGGAGGAAAAATTTTGCCATTATCCCAAGAAAAATTTCCATGGTCCATAACATGAAATTGCCATGGTACATAAAGCAAATTTACCATAGTTTGTAATTAAAAAATGTTTGACATCATCATGAAAAAACAAGAACTTGCCTAGGAAACTAAGTGAACTTGCCATGGGCATTAAGTGAATTTGCCGTGGGACATCTAGTGAATTTGCCACGGCAAAATCACTAAAAAAAAGTTTGCCATCATCGTGAAAAAAGAAACTTGCCATGCGCATTAAAGTGAATTTGCCATGGGACATCTAGTGAATTTGGCATGGCAAAATCACTAAAAAAATGATATCATCGTGAAAAAAACACTAAATTCAATTTGCCGTAGGACATCTAGTGAATTTACCATGGCAAAATCACTAACAATTTTTTGACATTGTTGTGAAAAAAGAAACTTGCCATGGCAAATTAAATTTTGCCATTGTGTTGTGTAAAAACGTGGTAATACTTTACCATGAGACATAGGGACAAACTCCAAAGCACTTGCATGTGATCGCTACAAATAAAACAAGATTCTAGAAAGTTGCCATGATTAAGAAGACATTTGCTGAGAAAATTGCCATGGGCTTGAACAAAAACTTTACTAAAATTTGTCATGGCCCCCATGTACAACCACATGCCATCTTCAGCAAAAAGTACTGTCCTACTGCCCACATGTAAATTGCATATTTTGTAGATTGAAGGTCCAACCTCTCCCAGGAAATGCATGCTAACTGGATGAAGATTGTGGCTAAAGTACTATTGGGGCGCAAAGCAAAAAAAAAGAGATACATTTCAAAGAACTTCATCCAATAAAGGGATACACATGTCGTTGTGCTTTTGAGAGCAACTAAAACATTTGGTCAAGTTTGAAGCCACAAAATTTTCAGAAATTTTTTTTGTTTGCTATTTTTTACTGTTTGTCATAAAATCCAATAAAGAGATGTTTTTTTTACAAAAACATGTCTCTCGTCGCAAAATCCGTGAAAGCAAAAACTATTATCACATTAACAACTAGATATACAGATTAACATGTGGCTCGTGTGAAAACACCAAGACTAGATTTTTCAACATAAATGCTTCGCAATACTAACGTTTAACTAGAAAAAAACAGTACTGTGGTGCCATCTCAGGCAAGACAACATCAATATTAGTAACAAGCACAGTAATTTTTAATAGCCGACATGGATTTTCAACTAGTACACAATTTGTATCTCCTTCTGTAGATCGTATACTTTTCTAGGAATACGTCTCTAACACACTATAACTTAATCATCAAACTAACACTATAACGTGAAGTGTATTTGCATCTCCTTCTGTAGATCGTATACTTTTCTAGGAATACATCTCTAACACTATAACTTAATCATCAAACTAACACTATAACGTTAAGTGTTAATTTGAGGACCTGCTTTTTAACTATCACCAGGAATATTTTTTGCGATTTTCCTCTAGTTATCTTGGTGTCTCCGATCTCGCAGGTTCTCTTGATTTACCAGAGCAAATGTACCTTTGTTTTTTAACAACATGTGTTCGGACAAATTAACCCTTCTCGGTCACACACGCCGAGCGGCCTCCCAGCGACACAAACGCCGGACAGAGGCAGACAAAGGAGACACCATAATTTTTCCGGCGACGAACGCTGCGGCACACGAACGCATGTATCTTGGCTTTATTTCTCACAACGACTCGAACACATACATGGAGATGGAGGTACACACAGTACTACACAGAGGAGCTCTCCTGCCGGCCGGGCGCATATCACGGTTCCGACGGAGGCTACGGGGCTGTTTGGTTCTAGGACTACCATTGCCACACTTTGCCATAAATTTTTGCCAAACTTGCTTAAGTTTAGTTCATTAAAATAAGAGCCACAAGTTGGCAAGCCTAAGGAAATCTTGCCACACTTTTTATGGGTATGCTATATGGGG
Source organism: Triticum aestivum (assembly GCF_018294505.1). Lineage (NCBI taxonomy): Eukaryota > Viridiplantae > Streptophyta > Magnoliopsida > Poales > Poaceae > Triticum > Triticum aestivum. Next base: position 16,710,029 of record NC_057794.1, read on the forward strand.
CCCAAGTATGGCTTGCCTAAGGTGTGGCTTCAACCAAACACTCACCTAAATTGATCAAACTTGCCTAATCTTAGATGTAGCAATCTTTGACAAAGTTAGTCACAAACCATACGTCTACCTCATCTCTGGCTCCGCTGTGACTCGGCTCATACCGTCTCACACAAGAGAGGGTTTTATACGCGTGCACACACACCCACACGCATGACCAGGCCACAAGCACACGTACAAAGCTAACCAACTAACCCGGCCGCACTACCAGCACGACTCACACGGCGCCAGGACTCAGCCACTCCTCTCGCCATGGCTGCATCACATGCATGCATGCCATCCACTAACAGCCGACACCGCAAGCAACTCGTGTGGCCTGGTCATGCGTGCGGGTGCGTGCGAACAGGTATAAAACCCTCCCTCCTGTATTGCTTTATAAAGTGTACTCGGCTGTGAGGCCATCAGTGAGGAGCCTGAGGAGAGATGTAGTCTTCAGGTGCGTGTGTGCGCTCACCATGACGAGTAGTAGCCCGATTTAGTCTCCAGGGCATGTAGTCTCCCATGTAAGTGCTACGGTTTGTTTTCGAGCCGGGTATGTTCCCTGAAAAGAAATTGCCGTTTGCGTGGCATGGCGCCGTTCGTGTAGCATTGGCATTTGTGCGTCGGAAAAAAATATCAGTGTGCTCCTTCCTTCACCTTCGTCTGTGTTAGAGAGAGAGAGAGAGAGTTGGTCTGGGGTGTGTCCCAACAACATGCACCACTCTATGAATAGGAAAATCTTGTAACGATCAGAGCAGTACTTTAAAAAATGTGGTGAAACAATGTTATGTCACCCGTTAGATTCACACACTATTACAGGTTTAAGTGCTACGGACTAATGGACAAATTTATAAATACCTTGTCTTGAGTTTGTAATAGTGTACATATGTTGTTTTGTGATTATTTTTCTTAAGACTGCAAATTTCCGAGCTACAGATTGATTTTACTTTTACTGGTTATTTTGCGAGTTTTCACTTGTTTTTATCAATTATCATAGTCTGCATGAATGTTATTTCTGGTTCAATTCTTTTGTTTACTCCTTTGCTCTGGTTGATTTTCATTTAACGGTTCTGTTTTTGTCAATGCAGTCTATTCCACTTCCACGCAACTTTTCTTTCAATTGAACTACTTATGTGTGTTTTATCCGTCCACAATTATATAATATTTTCTGTTATGTATTCTTTTAATTTTCTGTTCAGGGCCTTCGTTGTTTTCCAGTTCGAGATACTGCAAGCTGAGTGCACGCTGATCGGGAGTCCCACAATTTATGAGGTCAGTGACGCCGCTCAGCCGAAGAACGGATGCTATTCTGATAGACTGGGCATATATAGGCCTGACATGATCTCAAAGGTTCAGCAAGGTGTTACCAACATAGCATGTTCTCGTGATCAAGGCTTGGCAGGTTCCTCTCGTGCTCCAAGGGTAGAGCATGCTGTGAACAATCTGCATGGATTTTATGATTTAGTGTCAGCCCAGAACACAATAGATGCCAATATGCAGCAGCTTTCACTGAGGAATCAAGGCCAAGGGCTCGCGGCTCCTCCGACAAACTGGGAAGGCTTCGACTGTACCGGCAATACATACCAAACCATTGCACAGATCAAGGATGAGAACTTTAGGATGTCCAGTCAACCTGACTTGATCACGGTTGTGGCTGCAGTTTCACATGTAGACAGTGGTGCCTTCTGCTACCCATCTTGCGCCTTGATGTTCGACGGTGAGAAATGCAATAACAAGCTGAAAGTTGATGGTGATGGGTAGTGGTGCACGAGATGCCTCTGGAGGTCCCAGACCTGCGAGTACCGGTACATGCTGAACTGCCAAATCAGTGACCATACTGGTTCAACCAATGCTACAGTCTTGCAAGAGGCTGCCGAGGAAATAATTGGCCACACAGCACAAGAACTCCTCATGATAAAAGATGTCGAGAAAGACGGTGTAAAATTTGAGGAAATCATGCAGGGGATCCTTTGGCGTCAGTATGTACTTAAGCTGAGAGTCGAGGGGCATGGTGTGATAACGAAACGCAGCATAGTTGAGGCTGAGAAGTTGGAGTCACCGTATACGAGCCATCTCCTAGGGGTGATCGGCAACCTGTTAAAGAGTGATTCGTCCTCAACTCCATGGGTGCAATGTGGCGTGGCCCCAACCGCCCGTCGTCCCACAAATCTGAAGGCACAACACACTTTTGGAACTTCCAACAACTCCTATGGCAGCATGAGGAGCACCAGGGGCGCAAGCTATCTACACTCCGCCGATCAGCTTCCGCATTTCTCTACTCCACCATCAGCCTATGGCAGCATGATGAGCACGGGTGGCGCAAGCTATCAGCACACGTCAGATCAGCTTCCACATATCTCTACTCCACCATCAGCCTATGGCAGCATGATGAGCATGGGTGTGGTGCGACCTATCGGCACATGGCAGCTTCCACAGATGTCTACCCCACCATCAGCCTATGGCAGCATGATGAGCACCGGTGACGCAAGCTATTGGCCTTGGGAAGGTTATCTTCCATAGATTCCTGCTCCACTGTTAGGAACAAGAATCATGTAGGAGGAGCTAATATTTCGGATGGAACAGGCGCAGCAAGGGATGGCTCAACGATGATCCACTGCAACGAGGCAGCCTCGCGTCGGAGGCTGCCAGACAACTCTGCTTGTCAGCTTAGTTATATTTATATATGAACATATGAAGTTTGCTTTGAGTGGTGCTAGTGTGTGGAATTTTATTTATGTGGACGGTGGGTATGGGGCGAAGTGCCTCATCCTGTTCTGGGTTTATATGGCCTCAGCTTCCGTGTTATCGAACTTCTGCTAGTAACTTGAGTAACATCAAGCTATCGTTTTGATCAGTGTGTGCCTTTTATGCTCGTGTTGTTTTTGTTTTGTTATTTTGAAATTTTTTTTATACTCCTATTCTGATCTTGGCTGATGGGCTGATCGATGGTCTTTCTTCTGTCACTCATTCCTAAGATTTTTGTAGGGTTCGATCTATCTATTTTCGTTTGTTTGTGTTGGTGTTCCTGTTTCCGTTGCGCCCCTGGATTTCGCTTAACTTGTTATTGGTCCATGGTATACAGCGGCATTAGCTCAAAGAAGCAACAAACCATCTCAAGTCAGCAAGATTTTGGTTTAGCAAAAAATATGTTTTTAGTCCCTTAATGCACAAAGTGTGTGTTTGGGTCTTTTTTGTCAACATTTTATCCCTCCTGCTTGGCACGATTCATCCAAAACCATATCGAGCAAGGACGCGGAGTATTAGTCCCGAGCTCATATGCTCAGTAACAAACAGTAAAATAAAAATAAATAGTAAAACCATTAAAAACTGAATATATCTTTTTGTGTGCAAATTGTGACAAATGTTCTCGGTGCTTGAAATATTTTCATCTCGAAATAACATTTGTGAAAGTCGTGGTAAAAAACCGACACTCCCAAAATGCTATTCTCGAAAGCATTTTAGAGTGTTGTTTCTTTTTTCATGACTTCCAAGAATGTTATTTTGAGATGAAAATTAGCAAGCACTAAGAAAAATTCTCAAAGTTTGCACCAAATTTTTTTACTTCGTTTTCAATTTTCGGATTTACTATTCATCCCGAGCTCATTTGAACTCGGGAGTAGAAGGGGACTTTCATATCGAGCGATATATTAGTCCAACAAATAATGTTGGAGTACCCGCCTCGTGCGAGCTTTCACGGGCGTGAGTGCCCTCCACGCCGTCCGTTGCACGGTGGTGCACACTTGGGCGACGTCCCTCGGGGGTCCATGACGGATGGACCGCGGGTGCGGCCAGGGCAATCGTCATGTGGTAACTTCGGCTGCGCCGACGTATGTCGTCCTGTCATCTGACCCACGCACGAGAGACGGGTCAGACCCGCCTGTCGGCATCTTCGTCTCGTGTTCTGCTAGTTCAATCACAACAGGCGGGGTGTGTGTCGCGCCAGCCGGCCAGTGCGAGAGACTGGCTCAGCGAGGAGGCCCGAGGCCCTCCGCGTTGTTCGTTTCACGCTGTCCCTTAATTTTGCACATAGTATGTGTATGGGTCTTTTTTGTCAACATTTTATCCCTCCTGCTCGGCACGATTCATCCAAAACCAGGAGGACGACACGGGGTTTGTTGCGGCGTTCTTTAGATGGGAGTATGAGCTGGGGAGTAGAAGGCGACTTTTCATATCAAGCAATATATTACTCCTATAAAGAATATTGGAGTACCCTCCTCCTAAGAGCTTTTTCGGGAGAGAGTGCCCTCCACGCCGTCCATTCCATGGTGGCGCGCACCTGGGCGACGTCCCTCGGGGGTCCATGACGGATGGACCGCGGGTGCGGCTGGGGCTATCATCATGTGGTTGAAGAAAGTATGCCCTAGAGGCAATAATAAAGTTGTTATTTATATTTCCTTATATCATGATAAATGTTTGTTATTCATCCTAGTATTGTATTAACCGGAAACTTAGTACATGTGTGAATACATAGACAAAACAGAGTGTCCCTAGCATGCCTCTACTTGACTAGCTCGTTAATCAAAGATGGTTAAGTTTCCTGACCATAGACATTGTATTAACCGGTGGTTATTTGATGAACGAGATCACATCATTAGGAGAATGATGTGATGGACAAGACGCATCCGTTAGCTTAGCATAATGATCGTTTAGTTTTATTGCTATTGCTTTCTTCATGACTTATACATGTTCCTCTGACTATAAGATTATGCAACTCCCGAATACCAAAGGAACACCTTGTGTGCCAACAAACGTCACAACGTAACTGGGTGATTATAAATATGCTCTACAGGTGTCTCCGATGGTGTTTGTTGAGTTGGCATAAATCAAGATTAGGATTTGTTACTCCGAGTATCGGAGAGGTATCTCTGAGCCCTCTCGGTAATGCACATCACTATGAGTCTTGCAAGCAATGTGACTAATGAGTTAGTTAGGGGATGACGCATTACGGAACGAGTAAAGAGACTTGCTGGTGATGATATTGAACTAGGTATGATGATACCGACGATCGAATCTCGGACAAGTAACATACCGATGACAAAGGGAATAATGTATGTTGTTATGCGGTTTTGACCGATAAAGATCTTCGTAGAATATGTAGGAACCAATATGAGTATCCATGTTCCGCTATTGGTTATTGACCGGAGATGTGTCTCAGTCATGTCTACATAGTTCCCGAAACCGCATGGTCCGCACGCTTAACGTTCGATGACGATTTGTATTATGAGTTATGTGATTTGATGTACCAAAGTTTGTTCGGAGTCCCGGATGAGATCACAGACATGACGAGGAGTCTCGAAATGGTCAAAACATAAAGTTTGATATATTGAAAGGTTATGTTTGGACACCAAAATGATTTCGGATAGGTTCGGACATTTTTCCGGAGTACCGGGGGTTACCGAAACCCCGGGGGGTTAATGGGCCTTCATGGGCCCTGGTGGAAGAGAGGAGGCGGCGGCCAGGTGGAGCCCCCCCCCCCCCCCCCCCACCCCCAAAGCCCAATTCAAATTGGACCAGGGTTGGAGGATTTGCCATGCCCTTCAGCTAAACTTGCTATCCTTAGCTAATATATGTTGCCATAAAAAACATTCGATTTGTCATATCTAAAACTTTGACGATAGCAGGATATTTGAGTCCCTAAAATTATGGTCAAAGTTCGACCCATAGTACAAGAGGCTTATAGAATGTTCCTAAACAAATGATGCGCATATATAAGTTTTTTTTTGAATCATTTATACGCGGTTTCAAAAGATTCCTTCCTTGGAAGGAACTTGATTGATTTTTAAATTTAAACAAAGACTCAAAAAAGTCAAAGAGCAACACGCTGGGCCACCCTGGACTGGAAGGTTCCGGGCTCGAGCCCATGGCGGAGACGGTGCCGGCGACGGCGCTGGACATCGACGAGATCCCCTTCGCCGACCTCCTCCTCCTGCTGCTCTCGCCGGAAGCGGCAGCAGCGGGCGACGCCGATGGCCGGCGGCGCCGCCTCCTGGCCACCGTCTGGGCCGCGCTCGGCCCAGGCGGCACCGGGCTTCTGGCCGTCTCCGGTGTCCCGCGCGCCGCCAACCTCCGCCGCCGGCTCCTCCCCCTGGCCCGCCGCCTCGCAATCATGGACCACCCTTCCCGCGCCCACCTCCTCAAGGTAACCAACCCCTCCCTCTGTAGTCTCATCGTCTTCCTCCTCCCGCCCCCTGTTCCTCTTCCCAAACTGCGATTGCAGTGCGGCGGCCGTGGATTGACAGTGATTTCCTTCAATGGGGATTTGATTCCATTGCAGAAGTACGGATTGGGCAGCGACGTGCCTCTTAAGAAGCCCGACAGGTCCGTCTCCTCCTTCGCGCGGCTCCTAAGGCACGATTCAGGCAAGCTCCACTCCCTGGAGTCGATGTGCGAAGCCACCGGAGACACCGAGATCAGGCCTGGTTGTCCGGACGGGGAACAAAAGGGTGATGCTGATGATGACATGGAGAACCTTGGTGATCTTTTCAAGGAGCTGGGTCTGTGCATGATGGAGCTTGGCATCTTGGTTGCCCGGGCCTGCGACATTGTTATCGGTGGGAATCAGCTGGAGCAGAGCATTACCGACTCTGGAAGCGCAAAGGCGAGGCTCATCCACTACCACTCTGAGTTGGATAACAGGATTATCAAGGAGATGAGCAGCACAAGGAGGAAAAACTTGGCAAACAATGCAGCAGCAGCAAGACCTGTATCGGATCACATGGATACATATCAAATGCCAGGATCAGAAAGATCGAAAAAAGATGGGATGGCCGTTGTAAAGTCAGCCGAAGAAAATGAGTCCCAAGGTGCCGCAGTACAAGGTCATGTCAGCACGATTTCTCTTGTGAACTTATGGCAAGAGTGGCACTACGACTATGGAGTGCTGACAGTCTTAACAGCGCCATTATTCTTGCGCTCTGCTCTCGGACAGGAATGCCCGGTCAGCGAAGAATGCTCTGTTCCTGATGGGCACTCACACCTGCAGCTCTTCAGTAAAAGGAGGATTTTCTCAGTGAGATGCTCCCAGGAGAGCTTTATTGTTCAGGTTGGGGAGGCAGCAGGCATCCTGTCAGGGGGGAAACTGAGATCTACGCTTCATGCTGTCAGTAGACCTTTAGGCTTGCCAAACATCAGCCGAGAGACTTTCGTGGTTTTCCTACAGCCGTCATGGGACAAAACTCTACCTTTCTCGGGTTACTCTTGTGCCGATGAAGATGATTCAAGTGATCACATGGAATTGGCTTTCAGGGGTGATGGACCAGCCGGGTGTTGTGGTGAACATATACTGATGCAGGAGATTCTGAAGAAGATCCCCCCGCTGTCGTCAAGGCTGAAAGAAGGAATGACGTTTGCAGAGTTTTCTAGGCAGACAACAAAACAGTATTATGGTGGTGGAGGCATCCAACAAAACAGTTAACCAGAAGACGTATGGTGATGGAAATGCATCTCATACAAACCGTAATGAAGTACTGAGTTCTACACCGTATGTTGAGAATCCACTCTGTAATTACTCCATGCCACAGTATGCACTTTTTATCTTTGTTGATGGCTTATTTTCTCGTGCAGTTGTGAAGTCACAGTGTTTCGACCTCAAAAGTGCTGGTTTCCAATAGTTCAAAGTTCTTGTGTTAGTAAGTTTAGCTTCCTAAACTGATATTGATGATAGAGATGTAAAAAATGCTTACTTGCTCAGTTGTAAAAAATGTTAAATATTTCAAAACTATTGATGTGTCTGCATTCTCAGTTTCTCTTTTTCATTCTAAGACTGTTGGGTTCCTAGTGTTGCATCAGATCCAAGGTGTTAAAGTATCATATGATCGATATACAGTAGCAGGAAAGCATGTATCTCTCTGGTTCGTTGGTAGTTTTAGCTTCCTAAACTGATATTGATGGTAGATATCTCACGTCAACGGAGGAAATCTGTCCAGCAATGGTTGGCAATTAGTCAACAAAATGCCCAGCTGCAAATGAAGTTAAATGTTTGAAAACTCTACACTTTGCAGTATCCCCTTTTCTTTCTAAGACTGCAGAGATCCGAATGGTGGGTTTGAACTCGAAGTCTTGTTAATTTTGTTCCAGATCAGAGGTGTTAAAAGTAGGGTATGATCGGTATTCAGTAGCAGGAAAACCCTTATCTGCTGTGCATGCTGGATAATAGTTTTCCCCTGTGAATCATTCAATTCCACTGTACATGACTTAAATATTCTCATGCCACATCGGTGCGGTATACAGTAGCAGGAAAACAAGATAAGCAGTGTGGTCTATCTTGTTTTCCTCTGTTTTTTTGAGCGAGGATGATCTATGTCTCTTGTAAAGTGCAGAGCTTGATTAATTGTCACCGTGATTTCCTGCTGAATTATACCTTTAACTCCTTTAAGTCAAACCATACGAGTATGTTTCATCAAACATGAATATGTGGTATCTCTGCCTATTGACGAATAGCTTGCTGTTGAGGGTAGTTGTCAGATTGTGTGATAGCTTGGAATCCATTGTTTGTTCCTAACAAAGTAGCAGGAAAAGCGGTGCACTGAAAGTGTAGCGCTGGTCATGGTTAAATTGATTATGTTAAGTTGTTAATTGGTCGTTTTGCGTAAATGATGTTTGTTGGTTCAGTTGTTCAACGTATGATGCTTTGCCTTTGCTTAGTGTTATGGCAAGCAGAACTTCAGTATGAACTTATGAGGCTATGTGGTGTTTGCCTACCGTTCTGCTAGGTTTTTTAGTATGACATCAGCTTCCCTTACTCTAGAATATGTGGTGATGATATAACTGCTATAGTATGTAAAAAAACTGGATATAACTAGTATTTGCTTGATTACTTGTTCATATGTTCAACACTACAATTGCATAACCTTCACAGCCGGTCAGCTGCCTTTCGCCGGCCTTCCATATAAAGCCTTGTTTGGCAGGCGGGTATTGGCAGGGTTTCTAAGGGTTTATCCCGCTCAGATTGAACATCCCTAATAGTCCCAAGTGGGCTGTTTGGTACGCGGGAATTGTGCTAGGTCAACCCCAATTCCCCCCCATTTTCCCGTGTGAAACCCTTGATGCCCCGTGGAAACGAAGCGACGAGCTAAGGGTCATGGATCTCTATTAGCGTTAGCCACGGCAAGGCGATGCCCAACAAAATCTCCATGCCACAGTTACCTCCAGACGACACCCAACTCCTACCGCCACACTCTTTTCCTGGCAGCAGTGACCTTCTCTCTACTACGATTATCTTCCTCGTACTTGCCCTTCGCCCCCCTTTGTGTATAAAACCACACTACTGTAGAAAATGGATTAGAGATGAGAAAGGAGGGATGGGGGTGGGGGTGAGTCGGGGATTTGGTGAAGGAGAGGGATTCACCAAATCACCCACTATTGGTGGAGCGTCAGCGGGCCCCCCTCCCCCCATACAAAATTGCCATGGAAAGCACAATCTCTCTTCTAATTTTCCGGCGTTTTAATCATCCTAGTTGTTTGCCCTCGCTTGGCCCCACCTTGGATTTTGTTCACGCTCCGCCACCGTCGGCCACCATGGGGTCTGAAAAAACCTCCCGCGCCAAACAAGGCCCAAGAGGGAGGGGGCGGGGGTACCGAAACGCCAAACGACCATTGACACATGAAATTCCAGTAGAGGCGGGGGTACCGAAACGCCAAACGACCATTAACACATGAAATTCCAGTAAAGGCGGGGGTACCGAAATGCCAAACGACCATTGACACATGAAATTCCAGTAGAGCCGCGCAAAGACTCGACACACCAAACCATCGACACCTCCCCGTCAGGTCCGAAGATTGCCCCTATGAACATCCTTGCCCGCCAAAGGCTTCCCCTCGGCCCTTCTCCGGCTTTATCTTTGCGCACTCATGATCTAACCCTAGAAACTCGCCTCCGTCCGGCCTGCAGGCATCGACCCACGACAGTCGCCGGGGAGGCAGAAGACGAGAAAACCAAAAAAAAAGAAAAAAAAACAGTTGCTTGAAGCGGCGAATCGATCGAAATTTTCAGTTTCCCTCGCCACCGAAAACGCTCCCCTCCACTACCGCGCTCCACCCGGAAACTTAAATCGAGAACCCCCCCTGCACCCGGTCCATAGACCCCACCTCGCGAACCGCCTCCTCCTTCCTTCCCCCGCACACCACCCGCCGCCGCCGCCGCCGCCGCCGCCCCGCCTCCTCCTCTCCCACAACCCCCCCTAGGGTTCCCTCCACCCAAATCCGAACCCAATCCAATCCAATCCAGCCGGCGACGGGATGGATGGGGCGCCGCGGCTGACGGCGGGGGCGGTGAGGGAGATATGGGAGCTGCCGGACGGGCCGGGGACCATCCAGCCGGTGCTGCAGGTGGCGGACCTGCGCGCCGTCACCACCAAGAACCCCGTCGGCCACCAGTCGGAGCGCTACCGCATGCTGCTCTCCGACGGCGTCCACTCCCAGCAGTCCATGCTCTCCACCAACCACAACCACCTCGTCAAGACCGGCGCCCTCCGCCAGGGCTCCATCGTCCACCTCCAGGACATCACCTGCAACACCATCCAGAACCGCAGGTCCGTCTTCCCCCTCCTCCCCCCGAGAAAGATTGGATCTTGCTCCGCTTGCTTCGGTTCGATTCTTGCTCATCCAAGATGGGATCTTGCGGTAGATTCTTGGGTTCTACAGTGGATTGTTTGCGCACGATGGGGGTTTCAGAGTTGCTTGTCTTGCAACTTCTGAATCAAGATTTAGGGATTTCATCAAATCTACACTCTCCGCCGTAATGATCTCTAAGACCACATTTACAGCGCACACCAATGTTTACATTGATAAGTTGGGTTTAATCTAAAGCGTCAAGCAATGCACTGGCCCTGAAGTTCAGCTTCAGTTGACTGTATTTTTTAGGTAGCAGAACATATATGCCACTGCTGATTCAGTTTTGAGCCTTCATTCAGTACCAGCAGAGTAAGTTATCTCTGGTGTGGTCTGCATACTGCTCAAGAAAATGAGGGGAGTGTTTGATTCCGTGTTATTTAGATGAATGTTTTTAACTTTTCATGTTTGCTGGTGCGTGCAGAATTAGTCTGCGAGCTGCAGTCTCGCTCTTCCGTGGCCTGTAAAAACAATTTGGTTTCCTATCCCACCGTGATTGGACATGCCGCTGTCTTTTTGCGAGTGTACTCTGACCCAATGAAATGCACTTTGCTTTTCATGTCTTAATTAACAAGTACCAGTGCCAAGAAAGCCACAGGCTCCTAGTATGTGATACACAACTTTTTTAAGAACTACCCTTGCGGTGTTAGGATTTTATCAGCCCATGTGTGTCATGTTTTTAAGTTTTGCTTGGTGCAGTAAAAAGGGTGTTGTATTTTGTGTCAATGCTGCTGCTAAAGCAAAATAGAACCAATGAAACAGTTTACATCATGTGTTGTCATGATCTGAGCTGGTGTAGGATTTCCGTAACCTGTCGTTACCAAACACGCCATAAGTGTTTGGAACCTTGTTTGTTCTTGTGTCCGTGAGTAAACATGCATAATTCCAGAATATAGCAAGTAGAATGGGCAGGCTGGATTTTCTAAATTCTAAAGGTGTGTCTAGTTATATTCTGCAATCACTTCTTGAAATTGCCTTTTTTTTGGTAACTACTCCTTCCGTATCAAAATAGAAGACATTTTTTTTGACATTGTCACAGTGTTAAAAAACGTCTTGTATTAAGTTACAGAGGTAGTACCATTGTACGACCTGACTTTGTTTCTATATATAAAACTAAAATCCTATGGTATAACTAACAGATATCTTTCAGGGAACTTCCGGTAGCTGACAATTTTTCTCTGTTGCATTCAGGATCATTATTGTTGTCGAACTTGATATTCTGCTAAGTGAGTGTGATTTGATCGGGAAGCCAAAGATTTATGACAAGAGCTTACCTGCGGGACATGTGCCTAACTTACCAGCCAGTGCTGCTCAAGCAAATAGTGGAAACCATTCCAATGGTCCAGGCATGCTTGGCAATGGTGTAGCCCCAAGGGTGGAGCAGAGTACTAACAATCAGTCGTATGGTGGACCCTACAATGGTGTTCACAGCCCAGCGGACCCTTCTATTGGCCGGACACTCCAACCTGGACCTAACAATGTGTCGTCTGGTGGATCTTATGGTACAATGCCAGCACAGAACACAATGAATGGCGGCAATATGGCGCAGCCAAACTCTCAGCGGCCTTACAATGGTGTTCACAGCCCAGTGGGCCCTTCTATTGGTCAGACAGTCCAACCTGGACCTAACAATGTGTCGCCTGGTGGATCTTATGGTGCAATGTCAGCGCAGAACACAATGAATGGCAATATGGTGCAGCCAAACTCCCAGCGGCCTTTAGTGAACTCTCATCAAAACCAAAGATTTGCAGTTCCTGGCGCAGGTGGGGGCATAAGCCCCCCTGGCAATGTTTATGGGCGTCCCGCTCAGCCTTCGTATCAGCAGCCACCTCCAGTTTATACAAATAGTGGCCCAGCTGCTAAGAACGGAGCTGCCCTTCGCACCGTCCCGATTTCTGCACTCAACCCTTACCAACGTACATGGACAATAAAGGCTAGGGTGGCTGCCAAGAGTCAGGTCAAGCACTACAACAATGCAAGAGGTCCAGGCAAACTCTTCAACTTTGATCTCCGTGATGCACACGGTGGAGAAATTCGTGCAGTATGCTTTAATACACAGTTGGATCAGTTCTATGACCTGATTGAGGTTGATAAAGTGTACTTGATATCTAGAGGGTCGCTGAAACCTGCAAATAAGCAGTTTAACCATTTGAACAATGACTACGAAGTCACTCTGGATGGTGCAACAACCATAGAAGTTTGTTCTGATGATGATAGCAGCATCCCTAGGCAGCAGTTTGATTTCCGACAGATCAGCGAAATAGCTAACATGGATAAAGACACCATGGTGGATTTGCTTGGGGTTGTTACATCAGTTAGCCCTTCTTCTCCATTTACACGGAAGGATGGTGTGGAAACCCAGAAAAGAGTCCTTCAACTGAGGGACATGTCTGGTTGCAGTGTGGAAATAACCTTTTGGGGTGGCTTCTGTAATGCTGAAGGACAGCAGCTGCAGTCGCTGTGTGATTCTGGTTCAAATCCTGTGCTTGCCCTGAGATCTGTCCGTGTTGGTGAATTCAAGGGCAGAAATGTAAGCACAATTGGCTCAAGCTTCTTAAAAATAAATCCAGACTTCCCTGCTGCCGAAAGTCTGAGGCAGTGGTACATAACTGAAGGGAAAAACGCTGCTTGCACTTCTTTATCTATGGGAGGGTCAGGCATGGGCCGGACTGATGACCGAAAAACTGTTGAGCAGATCAAGGCTGAAAACTTGGGGAGATCAGAGAAGCCTGATTGGATCACTGTTAAGGGTGCAATTTCACACATCAGCACCGACAACTTCTGTTACCCAGCTTGCACCACGGAGGTTAATGGTACACGCTGCAACAAAAAGGTCACGAATAATGGCGATGGTATGTGGCAATGTGACAAATGTGAGCAGAGCACTCCAAATTGCGAGTATAGGTACATGCTCCAGTGTCAAATCCAGGATTATACCGGGACCAGCTATGCAACTGCATTCCATGACGCTGGCAAGGATATAATTGGCCTCCCAGCACAAGATCTGTACAGGATAAAACATGAAGAGCAAGATGATGAGAAATTCGCAGACATCATACAGAAGGTCCGTTTTGAGCTATTCCTTTTCAAGCTGAAAGTCAAGGAAGAAGTGTTTAATGATGAACCTCGGGTGAAATGCTACATTGTTAATGCTCAGAAATTGGAGGACACGTCGAAAGAGTCTCGCTTTCTACTGGGACCAATTGATAGCCTTTTGGTGGACGATGGCTTAGGTCCAACCCCTGGGGTGAGTGGTGCTGCTGCTGTCAACACTGGTTTCACCTCCAACACTGGTACCTACAGCACGAATATGAGTGGCCCAAATCAGTTTGGGCAGCGAACGAGCTCATCTAGCATGGTGCCTGCCACACCATCAGCGACACGATATTCACAGAACTGCAGTATTTGTGGGTCCACTGGGCATAGTGTGCAGAACTGCCCTGCAGTGGCCATGGATATGCAGCAACCAGCAGCAAGCGGCTACGCGGCTAGTTCCTATGGCTCTTCACCTGGTGATGCCGGCTCGGGTCTGTGCTTCAAATGCAACCAGCCCGGGCACTTCTCCAGAGACTGTCCACAGCAGGAGGCTACCTCCTACAGGTCTCCAGCCGCCAACGCCAATGCCAACTCGGGTCTGTGCTACAAATGCAATCAGCCTGGGCACTTCTCCAGAGACTGCCCAGGGCAGGCGGCTAACTCCTATGGCGCCTCAGCTGGTGGCAACGCCGGCGCAGGTGGCCTGTGCTTCAAATGCAATCAGCCTGGGCACTTCTCCAGAGACTGCCCAGGGCAGGTGGCTAACTCCTATGGGGCCTCAGCTGGTGGCAACGCCGGCGCAGCTGGCCTGTGCTACAAGTGTAACCAGCCTGGGCACTTTGCCAGAGACTGTCAGGCGCAGGCTGCTGCTCCCCAGCGCCAGGCTTACGGGAACGGTGCCGCATCAGGAGGGTACAACCGGCAGTCCTATGTCGGTAGCTTCTGAAGTATTTCGGCTGACCCGATAGCATCTTGCTTCGGTTTTAGTTGCGCGGCGATGTCTACAACTGGCAGCCCTTTGCTGGTGGCTTCTTGAGTATTTTGGCCGACCCAATAGCATCTTGGTTCGGTTTTTAGTTGTGCGGCGATGGCATCGCAGCGTTTTATGTATAGTTGTTAAAAAAAATCTGCATGCTGTGTCTCTGCGTGGCAGTGGCGTCTGGACCTTGTGCTACTACTTTCAAGTCTTTATAAATCAGTGTGTGTTAGGTATAATATTGCCTTTCTGGTTAGTTTTGTGAGCTGCAAATTACTTGTGGTTTGCTGTTCTGTTCTGATCTTTGGCATCCTATTTGTTCTGTTCTGTTAATGCGTTTGCAGTGTTTTGGTCGTCACTTGTTCAATAGCCAGAAAGCGGTGTGTGTGTGTGTGTGTGAACACCTATTATTATTCCTTTGATATGAAGTCGGGCTATTAATTTGTACTCCCTCTGTTTCTTTTTAGTCTGCATATAAGATTTGGTCAAAGTCAAACTTGGTAAAGTTTGACCAACTTTGTAGGGAAAAATATCAACATCTACAATACTAGTAAATCTATATGGTATGAAAATTAATTTCATGATGCATCTAACGATATTGATTTCATATTGTGAATCTTGATATTTTTTTCTATAAACTTCGTCAAAGTTAAAAAAGTTTGACTTTGACCAAATCTTATATGCAGACTAAAAAGAAACGGAGGGAGTATATAGTAGGCATGCTTAAATCTTGCTTATTAGAAAAAATATTTATAGTAAGATTAGATACATATTTTTTTTGTAGTAATAACATAAGTAGATCAAATAGGATGTCTGACTGATTTGTACTACAACATGAGTAATACTCTATTAGGGCATCTCCAAGGCCGACCTGTAAGCCTCCCGCAACCATCTGAACCGCGAAAGTCATCAAACGTGGTGCTGTATTGGTCCGTGGGGTGGTTAGGACGCGATTTCTGTTGCAAAAGGGAGACAAAAGTGTGCGTGTGTGTGGGGGGGGGGGGGGGGGGGGGGGGGGGGTTGCTGGAGTCTGGACACACGAAATGTACGAATTCGACACCCCAGGCCTACCCAAAACCCTTGCGACTCCATCCTCCCCTTTTCCATGCCACACCTCTGCCGAAAATCTGCGTCTCCGGCACCTCCGGCGATCTAGCATGGCTCCCCGCCGCTTCTCCTCCGACTGCCCCGCCAGATACCATCCTTTACCATGCTTGGCTACTGTTTGATTAATCCCCGGAGTTGAAAACAATTGTCCCTTCTTGTTTATAGCAATGGATTCCGATTTAGAGTACATATACGAACAATATGTTGAGTCCACCGACGACTCATCGGACAAGGAGTACTCCGATGAGACGGCGATGATGTAGGTGGTCCTTGGAGACCCGCAGAGCGTGCGGAGGAGCATGTTCTCAATTTCAAGGGCTCGATCAAGGGTCATCTAGTGCTCAACCGCAATAGGACGCGCGGGCATTTGACTACTTTGCCCCCGATGCACTATTTGCTGACCATTTTCGCAGGCATTTTCAGATGCGCAAGACTGTCTTCAATCGTTTGTACCATGGCGCCCGATCCTATGATGACTACTTCATCTCGAAGAAGGACGCCGTGGGAACGATTGGCTTCTCTTGTTACTAGAAGTGCACGGCCGCACTCCGGATTCTTGCATATGGCACGACCACTGATTCGTGGGACGAGTACCTATGAATGTCTGAGAGCACATGCGGAGATGCCACGATCAGGTTTGCAACTGCCGTGGTCAAGGTGTTTGGACCTCAGTACCTGAGAGAACCAACTGTAGCAGACACGGAGAGGACATGCAGGGGGGGGGTGCTGGAGTCTGGACACACGAAATGTACGAATTCGACACCCCAGGCCTACCCAAAACCCTTGCGACTCCATCCTCCCCTTTTCCATGCCACACCTCTGCCGAAAATCTGCGTCTCCGGCACCTCCGGCGATCTAGCATGGCTCCCCGCCGCTTCTCCTCCGACTGCCCCGCCAGGTACCATCCTTTACCATGCTGGAGTCTGGACACACGAAATGTCTGAGAGCACATGCCGGGGGGGGGGGGTACCCAAAACCCTTGCGACTCCATCCTCCCCTTTTCCATGCCACACCTCTGCTGAAAATCTGCGTCTCCGGCACCTCCGACGATCTAGCATGGCTCCCCGCCGCTTCTCCTCCAACTGCCCCGCCAGGTACCATCCTTTACCATGCTTGGCTACTATTTGATTAATCCCGGGAGTTGAAAACAATTGTCCCTTCTTGTTTATAGCAATGGATTCCGATTTAGAGTACATATACGAACAATATGTTGAGTCCACCGACGACTCGTCGGACAAGGAGTACTCCGATGAGACGGCGATGATGTAGGTGGTCCTTGGAGACCCGCGGAGCGTGCGGAGGAGCATGTTCTCAATTTCAAGGGCTCGATCAAGGGTCATCTAGTGCTCAACCGCAACAGGACGCACGGGCATTTGACTACTTTACCCCTGATGCACTATTTGCTGACCATTTTCGCCGGCATTTTCAGATGCGCAAGACTACCTTCAATCATTTGTACCATGGCGCCCGGTCCTATGATGACTACTTCATCCTGAAGAAGGACGCCGTGGGAACGATTGGCTTCTCTGGTTACTAGAAGTGCACGGCCGCACTCCGGATGCTTGCATATGGCACGACCGCTGATTCGTGGGACGAGTACCTATGAATGTCTGAGAGCACATGCGGAGATGCCACGATCAGGTTTGCAACTGCCGTGGTCAAGGTGTTCGGACCTCAGTACCTGAGAGAACCAACTGTAGCAGACACGGAGAGGCTCCTGACAATCTCAGAAGCAAGAGGGTAGCCAGGTTTGCTTGGATCTCTTAACTGCATGTATTGGAAATGGAAGAACTACGCGAAGGCTTTACAAGGGCAATATTAGGGGGTATGTTAAGAAGCCCACAATCATTCTTGAAGCAGTTGCATCACAGGATCTTTGGATTTGACACGCTTTCTTTTGCATGTCTGGATCTCACAATGAGATCAATATGCTGCAACAATCGTTGTTGTTTGCGAGGCTGCTTCTATACTGTCAATGGACATGAGTACAACATGGGCTACTATCTGGTTGACGGTATCTATCCTTCATGGGCTACCTTTGTCAACACCATCTCAAACCCACTTTGCTAGAAAAAGGTTCACTTTGCCCAAAGATAAGCAGATAGAAAGGATGTCGAGAGGGCATTTGGAGTTCTTCATACCCGTTTTGCAAGTGTCCGTGGACCTGCAAAGCAATGGGATCTGAAGACAATGATCGTCGAGGATAAGGGTGACGATGTTGTCGCAACTCTGAAATTTGAGAACATGGGCCCGTCCAACTTCCGAACCAGAATCCGTCCAGCTTTGAGGAGTTTATTCAAATGCATCAAAAAATTCGGCATCGACCAACTCACGAGCAGTTCAAGGAAGATTTGATCGAGCATCAGTGGACGGTGAAAGGGGACAACAATGTTTGGATGTAAATATTTGAACTTTTATAAATATGAACTAGTGCTGCATGCGGCTACTTGATTGTGCAGACCGCGGAAAAAATCCGGAAAGCCGGATGTATGTAGCTACGGTTGGATGTCGACATCGCATCTGTGTCCGCGGACTGGTCCATATTGTGATAGGGCGTGCACCAAACAACATAATTAGGCGATAAAATGAGGACCTCATATTTATTGCTGTACGCACCAGCCAACAACGGAGGGAGCACGCAACCCCCGCTCCCCCGCGCGTCCTCATGGGCCGGCCCATGTGTGGGGCGGGAAGCGGCAAGCATTTTTTTTGCTTTTTTTTCTATTTGCCGTTGCAAAACCAATTTGGGATTTCAAAAAAGTTACAAATTTTGAAATTTTTATGAATTTGATTTTTTTCATGATTTAGGAACATGTTTGGGAAATGATAAATACTAACGGAATTAAAAATGCCGAATTAAAAAAAAACTTGACTTAAAATATTTGCGATTACAAAATAATGTATATTTTTGGAATTTGATGAACATGTTTTCAGAATTAATGAACAATTTTGGAATTTGATGAACATTTTTCTAAATCCGATGAACAAAATTTGAATTTGAACAGTTTCTGAATAATTGACAATTTTTTACATAGATGAACATTTTTTTGGAAACATGTTCCTGAATTTGAAAAGGAAATTATCACAAAATTTGAAAATTTAAAAATTAAATAATTTAAAAAATGTTCACAAATTTGTGAAAAATATTCATGAATTTTAAAAAATGTAAATGTATTTGAAAAAATGTTCATAATTTCCAAAACATTTCACAATTTTTAGAAAATTCACGCATTTTAAATATGTTTGGAAATTGAAAAATTAGAAAATACAAATATAAAAAATGGTAAATGAAAAATAAAAAATAAAACATAGCTGCAAAAAAAAAGAAAAAACCGGTTCAGGGAAGTTTTCCCAAAACCGGACGGGTAAGAAATCCGTTAATGGCCGGCCCAAATGGTGATCGGAAGGGTGGAGGGGGCATGCGCTACGTGCAGTGCTTTACAAAAATAGGAAACGCACAATAAAATGACCCAAACAGAACAGACGGCGACAGTTAGCGGTGCGAGGTCACCCACGAGCGAGGCCCACTGCTCAAAACGCTAATCTTGCAGCAAAATATGAAACTACATTTCATAATGAATCTAATAATATTAATTTGATATTATGAATATTGGTATTTCTCTTTATAAGTTTGATCAAATCATTGATGCTTTGACTTTAAACAAAAGTTATATGCAAAGTAAAAAGGACGTGGGGAGTAATAAAATCCTCGCTCTTGCCTTGTTCCATGTACAACGTACAATTCGTGTGCTCATAACTGTGCATGCATTAGCTGTGCTGTTTCTAGAAGTGTTCAGCGTATCTAAGTAAAGTTGCCTCCTGCAAAAAAATAACAATAACTGTGCATGCGTTTATACGAGCATATCTAAGTAAATTGATTTGCCTCCTAATGATAAAAATGATCTTATCGCACACAGAATTGTGACCGGTTACAGAATGGTAATTGGTTTTAGGAAATTAAATAAAGCCACTATAAAGAATCATTACCCTTTGTTTTATTGATCACATGTTAGAAAGATTATCCAAGCACACACACTTTTGCTTTCTTGATGGATATTTTGGTTTCTCTCAAATACCCGTATCACAACCTGACCAAGAGAAAACCACTTTTAATACTTGTATGCATGCAGTCATAATAACAATGTACTACTTCCTTCCCTTCCCTTCCTTGCATGAGAGCATGGTTAATAATATATAGCCAACAATTGGCTATATAAACATGACATGTCATCAAAAGTTAGCAGTATTAATTACTCATACAATAGAGCCAACTATAAGGTTCACTATTGTTGGGGAACGTAGTAATTTCAAAAAAATTCCTACGCACACGCAAGATCATGGTGATGCATAGCAACGAGAGGGGAGAGTGTTGTCTACGTACCCTCGTAGACCGACAGCGGAAGCGTTATGACAACGCGGTTGATATAGTCGTACGTCTTCACGACCCGACCGATCAAGCACCGAAACTACGGCACCTCCGAGTTTTAGCACACGTTCAACTCGATGACGATCCCTGGACTCCGATCCAGCAAAGTGTCAGGGAAGAGTTCCGTCAGCACGACGGCGTGGTGACGATCTTGATGTTCTACCGTCGCAGGGCTTCGCCTAAGCACCGCTACAATATTATCGAGGAGTATGGTGGAGGGGGGCACCGCACACGACTAAGAAAACGATCACGAGGATCAACTTGTGTGTCTAGAGGTGCCCCCCTGCCCCCGTATATAAAGGAGAAGGGGGGAGGAGGCCGGCCCTAGGAGGGGCGCGCCAGGGGAGTAGGATTCCTACTCCTAGTTGGAGTAGGTTTCCTCCTTTCCTAGTCCAACTAGGAGAAGGGGGGAAAGGGGGGAAGAGGGGAAGGAAGGGAGAGAGGGGCCGTGCCCCAAACCCCTTGTCCAATTCGGACTGGGCTTGGGAGGGGCGCGCGCCACCTCCTGGTCCTTCCCACTAAGGCCCATTAAGGCCCACTGCTTCTTCCTCGTATTCCCGTAACTCCCCGGTACCTTCGAAAATACCCGAATCACTCGGAACCTTTCCGATATCCGAATATAGTCGTCAAATATATCGATCTTTATGTCTCGACCATTTCGAGACTCCTCGTCATGTCCCCGATCTCATCCGGGACTCCAAACTCCTTCGGTACATCAAAACTTATAAACTCATAATATAACTATCATCGAAACCTTAAGCGTGCGGACCCTACGGGTTCGAGAACAATGTAGACATGACCGAGACATGTCTCCAGTCAATAACCAATAGCGGAACCTGGATGCTCATATTGGCTCCCACATATTCTACGAAGATCTTTATCGGTCAGACCGCATAACAACATACAATGTTCCCTTTATCATCGGTATGTTACTTGCCCGAGATTCGATCGTCGGTATCTTAATACCTAATTCAATCTCGTTACCGGCAAGTCTCTTTACTCGTTCCGTAATACATCATCTCACAACTAACTCATTAGTTGCAATGCTTGCAAGGCTTATGTGATGTGCATTACCACTGGTAGAAAAAGGGCCTGCTGTCCCGGTTCGTAAGGGCCTTTTGTCCCGGTTCTGGAACCGGGACTAAAGGGTCGGTACTAATGCCCTGTCCCTTTAGTCCCGGTTCAATCCAGAACCGGGACAGATGGGCCTCCATGTGGCCTGTGCGCGGAGCCCAGGTAGGAGACCCTTTGGTCCCAGGAGCGAGGCCCATTGGTCCCGGTTCATCCCACCAACCGGGACCAAAAGGTCCAGATGAACCGGGACCAATGGCCTACGTGGCCCGGCCGGCCCCCTGGGCTCACGAACCGGGACCAATGCCCACATTGGTCCCGGTTCTGGACTGAACCGGGACTAATGGGCTGACCCGGCCTGGACCAAAGCCCTGTTTTCTACTAGTGTACCGAGAGGGCCCAGAGATACCTCTTCGATAATCGGAGTGACAAAGCCTAATCTCGAAATACGCCAACCCAACATGTACCTTTGGAGACACCTGTAGAGCTCCTTTATAATCACCCAGTTACGTTGTGACGTTTGGTAGCACACAAAGTGTTCCTCCGGCAAACGGGAGTTGCATAATCTCATAGTCATAGGAACATGTATAAGTCATGAAGAAAGCAATAGCAACATACTAAACGACCGGGTGCTAAGCTAATGGAATGGGTCATGTCAATCACATCATTCTTCTAATGATGTGATCTCGTTAATCAAATAACAACTCTTTTGTTCATGGTTAGGAAACATAACCATCTTCGATTAACGAGCTAGTCAAATAGAGGCATACTAGTGACACTTTGTTTGTCTATGTATTCACACATGTATTATGTTTCCGGTTAATACAATTCTAGCATGAATAATAAACATTTATCATGATATAGGGAAATAAATAATAACTTTATTATTGCCTCTAGGGCATATTTCCTTCAGTCTCCCACTTGCACTAGAGTCAATAATCTAGTTCACATCGCCATGTGATTCAACACTAATAGTTCACATCACCATGTGATTAATACCCATAGTTCACATCGTCATGTTGCCTATACCCAAAGGGTTTACTAGAGTCAGTAATCTAGTTCACATCGTTTATGTGATTAACACCCAAAGAGTACTAAGGTGTGATCATGTTTTGCTTGTGAGATAATTTTAGTCAACGGGTCTGTCACATACAGATCCGTAAGTATTTTGCAAATTCTATGTCTACAATGCTCTGCACGGAGCTACTCTAGCTAATTGCTCCCACTTTCAATATGTATCTAGATTGAGACTTAGAGTCATCCAGATTTGTGTCAAAACTTGCATCGACGTAACTTTTTACGACGAACCTTTTGTCACCTCTATAATTGAGAAATATTTCCTTATTCCACTAAGGATAATTTTGACCGCTGTCCAGTGATCTACTCTTAGATCACTATTGTACTCCCTTGCTTAACATAGTGTAGGGTATACAATAGATCTGGTACACAACATGGCATACTTTATAGAACCTATGGCTGAGGCATAGGGAATGACTTTCATTCTCTTTCTATCTTCTACCGTGGTCAGGCTTTGAGTCTTACTCAATTTCACACCTTGTAACACAACCAAGAACTCTTTCTTTGACTGTTCCATTTTTGAACTACTTCAAAATATTGTCAAGGTATGTACTCATTGAAAAAACTTATCAAGCGTCTTGATCTATCTCTATAGATCTTGATGCTTAATATGTAAGCAACTTCACCGAGGTCTTTCTTTGAAAAACTTCTTTCAAAACACTCCTTTATGCTTTGCAGAATAATTCTACATTATTTCCGATCAACAATATGTCATTCACATATACTTATCAGAAATGCTGTAGTGCTCCCACTCACTTTCTTGTAAATACAGGCTTCACCGCAAGTCTGTATAAAACTATATGCTTTGATCATCTCATCAAAGCGCATATTCCAACTCCGAGATGCTTGCACCAGTCCATAGATGGATCACTGGAGCTTGCACAGTTTGTTAGCACCTTTAGGATTGACAAAACCTTCTGGTTGTATCATATACAAATAAATCCATTAAGGAATGCAGTTTTGTTTATCCATTTGCTGGATTTCATAAAATGCGGCAATTGCTAACATGATTCAGACAGACTTAAGCATAGATACGAGTGAGAAACTCTCATCGTAGTCAACACCTTCAACTTGTTGAAAACCTTTTTGCGACAATTCTAGCTTTGTAGATAGTAACACTACTATCAGCGTCTGTCTTCCTCTTGAAAATCCATTTAATCTCAATAGCTCGCCGATCATTGGGCAAGTCAATCAAAGTCCATACTTTGTTCTCATACATGGATCTCATCTCAGATTTCATGGTCTCAAGCCATTTCGCGGAATCTGGGCTCATCATCGCTTCCTCATAGTTCGTAGGCTCGTCATGGTCAAGTAACATGACCTCCAGAACTGGATTACCGTACCACTCTAGTGCGGATCTCACTCTGGTTTACCTACGAGGTTCGGTAGTAACTTGATCTGAAGTTACATGATCATCATCATTAGCTTCCTCACTAATCGGTCTAGTAGTCACAGGAACAGATTTTTGTGATGAACTACTTTCCAATAAGGGAGCAGGTACAGTTACCTCATCAAGTTCTACTTTCCTCCCACTCACTTCTTTCAAGAGAAACTCCTTCTCTACAAAGGATCCATTCTCAGCAATGAATAACTTGCCTTCGGATCTGTGACAGAAGGTGTACCCAATAGTCTCCTTTGGGTATCCTATGAAGACGTATTTCTCCGATTTGGGTTTGAGCTTATCAGGATGAAACTTTTTCATATAAGCATCACAACCCCAAACTTTAAGAAATGACAACTTTGGTTTCTTGCCAAACCACAGTTCAGATTGTGTCGTCTCAACGGACTTAGATGGTGACTTAGATGGTGCCCTTTTAAACGTGAATGCAGCTGTCTTTAATGCATAACCCCAAAACGATGTTGGTAAATCTGTAAGAAACATCATAGATTGCACTATATCCAATAAAGTACTGTTATGACATTCGGACACACCATTATGCTGTGGTGTTCCAGGTGGCACGAATTTTTGAAACTATTCCACATAGTTTTAATTGAAGACCAAACTCGTAACTCAAATATTTGTCTGTGCGATCAGATCGTAGAAACCATATTTTTCTTTTTACGATGATTTTCCACTTCACTCTAAAATTCTTTGAACTTTTCAAATGTTTCAGACTTATGTTTCATCAAGTAGATATACCCATATCTGCTCAAATCATATGTGAAGGTCAGAAAATCATATGTGAAGGTCAGAAAATAACGATACCCGCCACGAGCTTCAACACTCATCGGATCGCATACATCAGTATGTATTATTTCCAATAAGTCCGTTGCTCGCTCCATTGTTCCAGAGAACGGAGTCTTTAGTCATCTTGCCCATAAGGCATGGTTCGCAAGCACCAAGTGATTCATAATCAAGTGATTCCAAAATCCCATCAGCATGGAGTTTCTTCATGCGCTTTACACCAATATGACCTAAACGGCAGTGCCACAAATAAGTTGCACTATCATTATTAACTTCGCATCTTTTGGTTTCAATATTATGAATATGTGTATCACTACGATCGAGATCCAATGAACTATTTTCATTGGGTGTGTAACCATATAAGGTTTTATTCATGTAAACAGAACAACAATTTATTCTCTTACTTAAATGAATAACCGTATTACAATAAACATGATCAAATCATATTCATGCTCAACGCAAACACCAAATAACACTTATTTAGGTTCAACATTAATCCCGAAAGTATAGGGAGTGTTGGATGATGATCATATCAATCTTGGAACCACTTCCAACACACATCGTCACTTCACCCTTAACTAGTCTCTGTTTATTCTGCAACTCCCGTTTCGAGTTACTAATCATAGCAACTGAACTAGTATCAAATACTGAGGGGTTGCTATAAACACTAGTAAAGTACACATCAATAACATGTATATCAAATATACTTATGTTCACTTTGCCATCCTTCTTATCCGCCAATCACTTGGGATAGTTCCGCTTCCAGTGACCAGTCCCTTTGCAGTAGAAGCACTTAGTCTCAGGCTTAGGACCAGACTTGGGCTTCTTCACTTGAGCAGCAACTTGCTTGCTGTTCTTCTTGAAGTTCCCCTTCTTCCCTCTGCCCTTTTCTTGAAACTAGTGGTCTTGTCTACCATCAACACTTGATGTTTTTCTCGATTTCTACCTTCATCAATTTCAGCATTACGAAGAGCTTGGGAATCTTTTCCGTTATCCCTTGCATATCATAGTTCATCACGAAGTTCTACTAACTTGGTGATGGTGACTAGAGAATTCTGTCAATCACTATTTTATCTGGAAGATTAACTCCCACTTGATTCAAGCAATTGTAGTACCCAGACAATCTGAGCACATGCTCACTAGTTGAGCGATTCTCCTCCATCTTTTAGCTATAGAACTTGTTGGAGACTTCATTTCTCTCAACTCGGGTATTTGCTTGAAATATTAACTTCAACTCCTGGAACATCTCATATGGTCCATGACGTTCAAAACGTCTTTGAAGTCCCGATTCTAAGCCGTTAAGCATGGTGCAGTAAACTATCAAGTAGTCATCATATTGAGCTAGCCAAACGTTCATAACGTCTACATCTGCTCTTGCAATAGGTCTATCACCTAGCGGTGCATCAAGGACATAATTCTTCTGTGCAGCAATGTGGATAAACCTCAGATCACAGATCCAATCCGCATCATTGCTACTAACATCTTTCAACACAATTTTCTCTAGGAACATATCAAAATAAACATATGAAAGCAACAACGCGAGCTATTGATCTACAACATAGATATGCTAATACTACCAGGACTAAGTTCATGATAAATTAAAGTTCAATTAATCATATTACTTAAGAACTCCCACTTAGATAGACATCCCTCTAATCCTCTAAGTGATCACGTGATCCAAATCAACTAAACCATGTCCGATCATCACGTGAGATGGAGTAGTTTCAATGGTGAACATCACTATGTTGATCATATCTACTATATGATTCACGCTTGACCTTTCGGTCTCCGTGTTCTGAGGCCATATCTGTTATATGCTATGTTGGGAAACGTAGTAATTTCAAAAAATTTCCTACGCACACGCAAGATCATGGTGATGATATAGCAACGAGGGGAGAGTGTTGTCTACGTACCCTCGTAGACCGAAGCGGAAGCGTTGACGTAACGTAGAGGAAGTAGTCGTACGTCCTCCGGTTCAACCGATCCAAGTACCGTTACTCCGGCACCTCCGAGTTCTTGACACGCATACAGCTTGATGACGCACCCTCGATCTCCGATCCAGCAGAGGTGCCGAGGGGGAGTTCCGTCAGCACGACGGCGTGGTGACGATCTTGATGTTCTCCTATTACAGGGCTTCGCCTAAGCACCGCTACAATATGACCGAGGTGTAATATCGTGGAGGGGGGCACCGCACACGACTAAGGAACGATCAATGATCAACTTGTGTGTCCTAGGGTGCCCCCTACCCCCGTATATAAAGGAGGGAGGGAGGAGGTGGCCGGCCCTAGGGGGGGCGCGCCATGAGGAGGGGGAAACCTACTCCAAGTAGGTTTCCCTCTCTTTTCCTTATCTTATTTGGAGGGGGAAGGAAAGAGTACTAGTATTAGGAAGTAGTACTAGTAGTAGTAATAGGAAGAGGGGGAAGGAGAAAGGAAAGGGGGGGCCGGCCCCCCTCCCCAATTCGGATTGGGCTTGGGGGGGCGCCCCCCCTCCCTTGCTCCTTCTCTCTTCCTCCTACATGGGCCCAATAAGGCCCATATACCTCCCGGGGGGTTCCGGTAACCTCCCGGGGCTCCAAACTTCTCCGGAACCTTTCCGGTGTCCAAATATATCCGTCCAATATATCAATCTTTATGTCTCGACCATTTCGAGACTCCTCGTCATGTCCGTAATCATATCCGGGACTCCGAACAACCTTCGGTACATCAAAATACATAAACTCATAATATAACTGTCATCGAAACCTTAAGCGTGCGGACCCTACGGTTCGAGAACGATGTAGACATGACTGAGACACATCTCTGGTCAATAACCAATAGCGGGACCTGGATGCCCATATTGGTTCCTACATATTCTACGAAGATCTTTATCGGTCAAACCGCATAACAACATATGTTGTTCCCTTTGTCATTGGTATGTTACTTGTCCGAGATTCGATCGTCGGTATCCAATACCTAGTTCAATCTCGTTACCGACAAGTCTCTTTACTCGTTCTGTAATACTTCATCTCATAACTAACTCATTAGTTACATGCTTGCAAGGCTTAGGTGATGAGCATTACCGAGAGGGCCCAGAGATACCTCTCCGACAATCGGAGTGACAAAACCTAATCTTAAATTATGCTAACTCAACAAGTACCTTTGGAGACACCTGTAGTACTCCTTTATAATCACCCAGTTACGTTGTGACGTTTGGTAGTACCCAAAGTGTTCCTCCGGTAAACGGGAGTTACACAATTCTCATAGTTACAGGAACATGTATAAGTCATGAAGAAAGCAATAGCAACATACTAAACGATCAAGTGCTAGGCTAACGGAATGGGTCAAGTCAATCACATCATTCTCCTAATGATGTGACCCCGTTAATCAAATGACAACTCTTTTGTCCATGGCTAGGACACATAACCATCTCTGATAAACGAGCTAGTCAAGTAGATGCATACTAGTGACACTATGTTTGTCTATGTATTCACACATGTATTATGTTTCCGGTTAATACAATTCTAGCATGAATAATAAACATTTATCATGAAATAAGGAAATAAATAATAACTTTATTATTGCCTCTAGGGCATATTTCCTTCAGTCTCCCACTTGCACTAGAGTCAATAATCTAGTTCACATCACCATGTGATTTAACACCAATATTCATATCTGTATATGATTAACACCCATAGTTCACATCATCATGTGACCAATACCCAAAGGGTTTACTAGAGTCAATAATCTAGTTCACATCGCTATGTGATTATCACCCAAAGAGTACTAAGGTGTGATCATGTTTTGCTCGTGAGAGAAGCTTAGTCAACGGGTCTGTCACATTCAGAGCCGTATGTATTTTGCAAATATTTTATGTCCACAATGCTCTGCACGGAGCTACTCTAGCTAATTGCTCCCACTTTTAATATGTATTCAGGTTGAGACTTAGAGTCATCTGGATCAGTGTAAAAGTTTGCACTGATGTAACTTTTACAATAAACTCTTTTATCACCTCCATAATCGAGAAACATCTCCTTAGTCCTTACTAAGGATATTCTTGACCAATGTCCAGTGATCTACTTCTAGATCACTATTGTACTCCCTTGCCAAATTCAGAGCAAGGTATACAATAGGTCTGGTACATAGCATACTTTATAGAACCTATGACTGAGGCATAGGGAATGACTTTTCATTCTCTTTCTATTTTCTGCTGTGGTCGGGATTTGAGTCTTACTCAATACCTTTGCAACACAGGCAAGAACTCTTTCTTTGACTGTTCCATTTTGAACTATTTCAAAATCTTGCCAAGGTATGTACTCATTGAAAATCTTATCAAGCGTCTTGATCTATCTCAATAGATCTTGATGCTCAATATGTAAGTAGCTTTTACTGAGGTCTTTTCTTTTTAAAGAACTCCTTTAAAACACTCCTTTATGCTTTGCAGAAAAATTCTACATCATTTCTGATCAACAATATGTCACTCACATATACTAATCAGAAAGGCTATAGTGCTCCCACTCACTTTATTGTAAATACAGGCTTCATCGTAAGTCCATATAAAACTATATGCTTTGATCAATTTATCAAAGCGTATATTCCAACTCCGAGATGCTTGCACCAGTCCATAGATGGATCGCTGGAGCTTGCACATTTTGTTAGCACCTTTAGGATTGACAAAACCTTTTTGGTTGTATCATATACAACTCTTCTTTAGTAAATCCATTAAGGAATGCAGTTTTGACATCCATTTGCCAGATTTCATAAAATGTGGCAATTGCTAACATGATTCAGACAGACTTAAGCATCGATACGAGTGAGAAAATCTCATCGTATTCAACCCCTTGAACTTGTTGAAAAACCTTTTGCAACAAGTCGAGCTTAGTGGATAGTAACACTACTATCAGTGTCCGTCTTCCTCTTGAAGATCCATTTATTTAACATGGCTTGCTGATCATCGAGCAAGTCAATCAAAGTCCATACTTTGTTTTCATACATGGATCATATCTCAGATTTTATGGCCTTAAGCCATTTCGCGGAATCTGGGCTCATCATCGCTTCCTCATAGTTCGTAGGTTTATCATGGTCTAGTAACATGACTTTCAGAACAGGATTACCGTACCACACTGGTGCGGACCGTACTTTGGAAGACCTATGAGGTTCTGTAGTAACTTGATCTGAAGTTTCATGATCATCATCATTAGCTTCCTCACTAATTGGTGTAGGAATCACTGGAACTGATTTAAGTGATGAACTATTTTCCAATTCGGGAGAAGGTACAAATTACCTTATCAAGCTCTACTTTCCTCCCACTCACTTCTTTCGAGAGAAACTCCTTCTCTAGAAAGGATCTATTATCAGCAACAAATTTGCCTTCGAATCTGTGATAGAAGGTGTACCCAACAATTTCCTTTGGGTATTCTATGAAGACGCACTTCTCCGATTTGGGTTCGAGCTTATCAAGTTGAAAACCCCTTTTTCATATAAGCATCGCAACTCCAAACTTTAAGAAACAACAGCTTAGGTTTACTGCTAAACCATAGTTCATGCGGTGTCGTCTCAACGGATTTAGATGGTGCCCTATTTTAAACCTGAATGCAGCTGTCTCTAATGCATAACCCCAAAACGACAATGGTAAATCAGCAAGAAACATCATAGATCGCACCATATCCAATAAAGTACGATTACGACGTTCGGACACACCATAATGTTGTGGTGTTCCGTTGGCGTGAACTGTGAAACTATTTCACATTGTTTTAGTTGAAGACCAAACTCGTAACTCAAATATTCGTCTCCGCGATCAGATCGCAGAAACTTTATTTTCTTGTTACGATGATTTTTTTTACTTCACTCTGAAATTCTTTGAACCTTTCAACTATTTCAAACTTATGTTTCATCAAGTAGATATACCCATATCTGCTCAAATCATCTTGTGAAGGTCAGAAAATAACGATACTTGCCACGAGCATCAACACTCATTGGATCGCATACGTCGGTATGTATTATTTCCAATAAGTTAGTAGCTCGTTCCATTGTTCCGGAGAACGGTGTTTTAGTCATCTTGCCCAAAAGGCACGGTTCGCAAGTACCAAGTGATTCATAATCAAGTGGTTCCAAAAGTCCATCAGTATGGAGTTTCTTCATGCGCTTTACACCAATATGACCTAAACGGCAGTGCTACAAATAAGTTGCACTATCATTATTAACTTTGCATCTTTTGGTTTCAATATTATGAATATGTGTATCACTAAAATCGAGATCCAATGAACCATTTTCATTGGGTGTGTAACCATATAAGGTTTTATTCATGTAAACAGAACAACAGTTTATTCTCTTACTTAAATGAATAACCGTATTGCAATAAACACGATCAAATCATATTCATGCTCAACGCAAATGCTAAATAACATTTATTTAGGTTTAACACTTATCCCGAAAGTTTAGGGAGTGTGCGATGATGATCATATCAATCTTGAAACTACTTTCAACATACATCGTCACTTCACTCTTAACTAGTTTCTGTTTATTCTGCAACTCCCGTTTCGAGTTACTACTCTTAGCAACTGAACCAGTACCAAATACCGAGGGGTTGCTATAAACACTAGTAAAGTGCACATCAATAACAAGTATATCAAATATACCTTTGTTCACTTTGCCATCCTTCTTATCCGCCAAATACTTGGGGTAGTTCTGCTTCCAGTGACCAGTCCCTTTGCAGTAGAAGCACTTAGTCTCAGGCTTAGGTCCAGACTTGGGCTTCTTCACTTGAGCAGCAACTTGCTTGCCGTTCTTCTTGAAGTTCCCTTCTATCCCTTTGCCCTTTTCTTGAAACTAGTGGTCTTGTTAACCATCAACACTTGATGCTCTTTCTTGATTTCTACCTTCGTCGATTTCAACATCACGAAGAGCTCGGGAATCATTTTCGTCATCCCTTGCATACTATAGTTCATCACGAAGTTCTACTAACTTGGTGATGGTGACTAAAGAACTCTGTCAATCACTATCTTATCTGGAAGATTAACTCCCACTTGATTCAAGCGATTGTAGTACCCAGACAATCTGAGCACTTGCTCACTAGTTGAGCGATTCTCCTCCATCTTTTAGCTATAGAACTTGTTGAAGACTTCATATCTCTCAACTCGGGTATTTGCTTGAAATATTAACTTCAATTCCTGGAACATCTCATATGGTCCATGACGTTCAAAACGTCTTTGAAGTCCCGATTCTAAGCCGTTAAGCATGGTGCACTAAACTATCAAGTAGTCATCATATTGAGCTAGCCAAACGTTCATAACGTCTACATCTGCTCTTGCAATAGGTCTGTCACCTAGCGGTGCATCAAGGACATAATTCTTCTGTGCAGCAATGAGGATTAACCTCAGATCACGGATCAAATCCGCGACATTGCTACTAACATTTTTCAACACAGTTTTCTCTAGGAACATATCAAAATAAACATATGAAAGCAACAACGCGAGCTATTGATCTACAACATAATTTGCAAAATACTACCAGGACTAAGTTCATGATAAATTTAAGTTCAATTAATCATATTACTTAAGAACTCCCACTTAGACAGACATCTCTCTAGTCATCTAAGTGATCACGTGATCCAAATCAACTAAACCATGTCCGATCATCACGTGAGATGGAGTAGTTTCAATGGTGAACATCGCTATGTTGATCATATCTACTATATGATTCACGCTCGACCTTTCGGTCTCCGTGTTCCGAGGCCATATCTGTATATGCTAGGCTCGTCAAGTATAACCTGAGTATTCCGCGTGTGCAACTGTTTTGCACCCGTTGTATTTGAACGTAGAGCCTATCACACCCGATCATCACGTGGTGTCTCAGCATGAAGAACTTTCACAACGGTGCATACTCAGGGAGAACACTTCTTGATAATTAGTGAGAGATCATCTTAAAATGCTACCGTCAATCAAAGCAAGATAAGATGCATAAAGGATAAACATCACATGCAATCAATATAAGTGATATGATATGGCCATCATCTTGTGCTTGTGATCTCCATCTTCGAAGCACCATCATGATCACCATCGTCACCGTCGCGACACCTTGATCTCCATCGTAGCATCGTTGTCGTTATGCCATCTATTGCTTCTACGACTATCGCTACCGCTTAGTGATAAAGTAAAGCAATTACAGGGCGTTTGCATTTCATACAATAAAGCGACAACCATATGGCTCCTGCCAGTTGCCGATAACTACGGTTACAAAACATGATCATCTCATACAATAAAATATAGCATCATGTCTTGGCCATATCACATCACAACATGCCCTGCAAAAACAAGTTAGACGTCCTCTACTTTGTTGTTGCAAATTTTACGTGGCTGCTACGGGCTTAAGCAAGAACCAATCTCACCTACGCATCAAAACCACAACGATAGTTTGTCAAATAGACTCCGTTTTAACCTTCACAAGGACTGGGCGTAGCCACACTCGGTTCAACTAAAGTGAGAGAGACAGACACCCGCCAGCCACCTTTAAGTACGAGTGCTCGTAACGGTGAAACCAGTCTCGCGTAAGCGTACGCGTAATGTCGGTCCGGGCCGCTTCATCTCACAATACCGCTGAACCAAAGTATGACATGCTGGTAGGCAGTATGACTTATATCGTCCACAACTCACTTGTGTTCTACTCGTGCAAATAACATCAACGCATAAAACCTAGGCTCTGATGCCACTGTTGGGAAACGTAGTAATTTCAAAAAGTTTCCTACGCACACGCAAGATCATGGTGATGATATAGCAACGAGGGGAGAGTGTTGTCTACGTACCGTCGTAGACCGAAGTGGAAGCGTTGATGTAACGTAGAGGAAGTAGTCGTACGTCCTCCGGTTCAACCGATCCAAGTACCGTTACTCCGGCACCTCCGAGTTCTTGACACGCGTACAGCTTGATGACGCACCCTCGATCTCCGATCCAGCAGAGGTGCCGAGGGGGAGTTCCGTCAGCACGACGGCGTGGTGAAGATCTTGATGTTCTCCTATCGCAGGGCTTCGCCTAAGCACCGCTACAATATGACCGAGGTGTAATATCGTGGAGGGGGGCACCGCACACGGCTAAGGAACGATCAATGATCAACTTGTGTGTCCTAGGGTGCCCCCCTACCCCCGTATATAAAGGAGGGAGGGAGGAGGTGGCCGGCCCTAGGGGGGGCGCGCCATGAGGAGGGGGAAACCTACTCCAAGTAGGTTTCCCTCTCTTTTCCTTATCTTATTTGGAGGGGGAAGGAAAGAGTACTAGTATTAGGAAGTAGTACTAGTAGTAGTAATAGGAAGAGGGGGAAGGAGAAAGGAAAGGGGGGGCCGGCCCCCTCCCCAAATTGGGCTTGGGGGGGGCGCCCCCCTCCCTTGCTCCTTCTCTCTTCCTCCTACATGGGCCCAATAAGGCCCATATACCTCCCGGGGGGTTCCGGTAACCTCCCGGGGCTCCAAACTTCTCCGGAACCTTTCCGGTGTCCAAATATATCCGTCCAATATATCAATCTTTATGTCTCGACCATTTCGAGACTCCTCGTCATGTCCGTAATCATATCCGGGACTCCGAACAACCTTCGGTACATCAAAATACATAAACTCATAATATAACTGTCATCGAAACCTTAAGCGTGCGGACCCTACGGTTCGAGAACGATGTAGACATGACTGAGACACATCTCTGGTCAATAACCAATAGCGGGACCTGGATGCCCATATTGGTTCCTACATATTCTACGAAGACCTTTATCGGTCAAACCGCATAACAACATATGTTGTTCCCTTTGTCATTGGTATGTTACTTGTCCGAGATTCGATCGTCGGTATCCAATACCTAGTTCAATCTCGTTACCGACAAGTCTCTTTACTCGTTCTGTAATACTTCATCTCATAACTAACTCATTAGTTACATGCTTGCAAGGCTTAGGTGATGAGCATTACCGAGAGGGCCCAGAGATACCTCTCCGACAATCGGAGTGACAAAACCTAATCTTAAATTATGCTAACTCAACATGTACCTTTGGAGACACCTGTAGTACTCCTTTATAATCACCCAGTTACGTTGTGATGTTTGGTAGTACCCAAAGTGTTCCTCCGGTAAACGGGAGTTACACAATTCTCATAGTTCCAGGAACATATATAAGTCATGAAGAAAGCAATAGCAACATACTAAACGATCAAGTGCTAGGCTAACGGAATGGGTCAAGTCAATCACATCATTCTCCTAATGATGTGACCCCGTTAATCAAATGACAACTCTTTTGTCCATGGCTAGGAAACATAACCATCTCTGATAAACGAGCTAGTCAAGTAGAGGCATACTAGTGACACTATGTTTGTCTATGTATTCACACATGTATTATGTTTCCGGTTAATACAATTCTAGCATGAATAATAAACATTTATCATGAAATAAGGAAATAAATAATAACTTTATTATTGCCTCTAGGGCATATTTCCTTCATGCTAGGCTCGTCAAGTTTAACCTGAGTATTCTACGTGTGCAACTGTTTTGCACCCGTTGTATTTGAACGTAGAGCCTATCACACCCGATCATCACGTGGTGTCTCATCACGAAGAACTTTCGCAACGGTGCATACTCAGGGAGAACACTTATACTTTGATAATTTAGTGAGGTATCATCTTATAATGCTACCGTCAATCAAAGCAATATAAGATGCATAAAAGATAAACATCACATGCAATCAATATAAGTGATATGATATGACCATCATCATCATGTGCTTGTGATCTCCATCTTCGAAACATCGTCATGATCACCATCGTCACTGGCGCGACACCTTGATCACCATCGTAGCATCGTTGTCGTCTCACCAATCTTACGCTTCCACGACTATCGCTACCGCTTAGTGATAAAGTAAAGCATTACAGCGCGATTGCATTGCATACAATAAAGCGACAACCATATGGCTCCTGCCAGTTGCCGATAACTTGGTTACAAAACATGATCATCTCATACAATAAAATTTAGCATCATGTCTTGACCATATCACATCACAACATGCCCTGCAAAAACAAGTTAGACGTCCTCTACTTTGTTGTTGCAAGTTTTACGTGGCTGCTACGGGCTTAAGCAAGAACCAATCTTACCTACGCATCAAAACCACAACGATAGTTTGTCAAGTTGGTGCTGTTTTAACCTTCGCAAGGACCGGGCGTAGCCACACTCAGTTCAACTAAAGTTGGAGAAACTGTCACCCGCTAGCCACCTTTGTGCAAAGCACGTCGGGAGAACTGGTCTCGCGTAAGCGTACGCGTAATGTCGGTCCGGGCCGCTTCGTCCAACAATACTGCCGAACCAAAATATGACATGCTAGTAGGCAGTATGACTTATATCGCCCACAACTCACTTGTGTTCTACTCGTGCACAACATCAACGCATAAAACCTAGGCTCGGATGCCACTGTTGGGGAACGTAGTAATTTCAAAAAAATTCCTACGCACACGCAAGATCATGGTGATGGATAGCAACAAGAGGGGAGAGTGTTGTCTACGTACCATCGTAGACCGACAGCGGAAGCGTTATGACAACGCGGTTGATGTAGTCGTACGTCTTCATGGCCCGACCGATCAAGCACCGAAACTACGGCACCTCCGAGTTTTAGCACACGTTCAGCTCGATGACGATCCCCGGACTCCGATTCAGCAAAGTGTCGGGGAAGAGTTCCGTCAGCACGACGGCGTGGTGACAATCTTGATGTTCTACCTGAAGGAAATATGCCCTAGAAGAAATAATAAAGTTATTATTTATTTCCTTATATCAAGATAAATGTTTATTATTTATGCTAGAATTGTATTAACCGGAAACATAATACATGTGTGAATACATAGACAAAGTGTCACTAGTATGCCTCTACTTGACTAGCTCGTTAATCGAAGATGGTTATGTTTCCTAACCATGAACAAAAGAGTTGTTATTTGATTAACAGGATCACATCATTAGAAGAATGATGTGATTGACATGACCCATTCCATTAGTTTAGCACCCGATCGTTTAGTATGTTGCTATTGCTTTCTTCATGACTTATACATGTTCCTATGACTATGAGATTATGCAACACCCGTTTACCGGAGGAACACTTTGTGTGCTACCAAATGTCACAACGTAACTGGGTGATTATAAAGGAGCTCTACAGGTGTCTCCAAAGGTACATGTTGGGTTGGCGTATTTCGAGATTAGGATTTGTCACTCCGATTGTCGGAGAGGTATCTCTGGGCCCTCTCGGTAATGCACATCACATAAGCCTTGCAAGCATTGCAACTAATGAGTTATTTGCGAGATGATGTATTACGAAACGAGTAAAGAGACTTGCCGGTAACGAGATTGAACTAGGTATTAAGATACCGATGATCGAATCTCGGGCAAGTAACATACCGATGACAAAGGGAACAACGTATGTTGTTATGCGGTCTGACCGATAAAGATCTTCGTAGAATATGTGGGAGCCAATATGAGCATCCAGGTTCCGCTATTGGTTATTGACCGGAGACATGTCGCGGTCATGTCTACATTGTTCTCGAACCCATAGGGTCCGCACGCTTAAGGTTTCAATGACAGTTATATTATGAGTTTATGAGCTTTGATTTACCGAAGGAGTTCGGAGTCCCGGATGAGATCGGGGACATGACGAGGAGTCTCGAAATGGTCGAGACATAAAGATTGATATATTGGAAGCCTATATTTGGATATCGGAAGTGTTCCGGGTGAAATCGGGATTTTACCGGAGTACCGGGAGGTTACCGGAACCCCCCGGGAGGTATATGGGCCTTAGTGGGCTTTAGTGGAAGAGAGGAGAGGTGGCCAGGGCTGGGCCGCGCGCCCCTCCCCCTAGTCCGAATAGGACAAGGAGAGGGGGGCGGCGCCCCCCCCCCTTCCTTCTCTCTCTCCTCTTTCCCCCTCCCGAATCCTATTCCAACTAGGAAAGGGGGGGGGGGGAATCCTACTCCCTGTAGGAGTAGGACTCCTCCTGGCGCGCCCTCCTCCTGGCCGGCCGCACCTTCCCCTGCTCCTTTATATACAGGGGCAGGGGGCACCCCTAGACACACAAGTTGATCCACGTGATCATATTCTTAGCCGTGTGCGGTGCCCCCTTCCACCATAATCCTCGATAATATTGTAGCGGTGCTTAGGCGAAGCCCTGCGACGGTAGAACATCAAGATCGTCACCACGCCGTCGTGCTGACGGAACTTTTCCCCGACACTTTGCTGGATCGGAGTCCGGGGATCATCATCGAGCTGAACGTGTGCTAAAACTCGGAGGTGCCGTAGTTTTGGTGGTTGATCGGTCGGGCCGTGAATACGTACGACTACATCAACCGCGTTGTGCTAACGCTTCCACTGTCGGTCTACAAGGGTACGTAGATCACACTCTCCCCTCTCGTTTCTATGCATCACCATGATCTTGCGTGTGCGTAGGATTTTTTTTGAAATTACTACGTTCCCCAACACTACCGTCGCAGGGCTTTGCCTAAGCATCGCTACAATATTATCGAGGAGTATGGTGGAGGGGGGCACCGCACACGGCCAAGAAAACGATCACGAGGATCAACTTGTGTGTCTAGAGGTGCCCCCTGCCCCCGTATATAAAGGAGTAAGGGGGGAGGAGGCCGGCCCTAGGAGGGGCGCGCCAGGGGAGTAGGATTCCTACTCCTAGTTGGAGTAGGTTTCCTCCTTTCCTAGTCCAACTAGGAGAAGGGGGGAAAGGGGGGAAGAGGGGAAGGAAGGGAGAGAGCGGCCGCACCCCAAACCCCTTGCCAATTCGGACTGGGCCTGGGAGGGGCGCGCGCCACCTCCGGGTCCTTCCCACTAAGGCCCATTAAGGCCCATTTCTTCTTCCTCGTATTCCCGTAACTCCCCGGTGTCGTGGTCCTAAGCCTGACAGTAGAGTGGGGGGTAGGTATGGAGAGGCAAGGTCCTAGCTATGGAGAGGTTGTAAACACAAGAGATGTACGAGTTCAGGCCCTTCTCGGAGGAAGTAAAAGCCCTACGTCTCGGAGCCCGGAGGCGGTCGAGTGGATTATATGTATATGAGTTACAGGGTGCCGAACCCCTCTACCTGTGGAGGGGGGTGGCTTATATAGAGTGCGCCAGGACCCCCGCCAGCCCACGTAGGAGAGGGTTTAAGGTGAGTTAAGTCCAGGGCGTTACTGGTAACGCCCCACATAAAGTG
Organism: Triticum aestivum; assembly: GCF_018294505.1. Taxonomy (NCBI): domain Eukaryota; kingdom Viridiplantae; phylum Streptophyta; class Magnoliopsida; order Poales; family Poaceae; genus Triticum; species Triticum aestivum. The sequence goes on from NC_057794.1 coordinate 16,748,713, forward strand.
TCTTTACTATCATAAAGTCTACTTAATTACAGGCCGTTGCAGTGCAGAGTGCCTCTTGACCTTCTGGTGGTCGAGTGAGTCTTCGTGGTCGAGTCCTTCAAGGCAGTCAAGTGTGTCTCTCGTTGGTCGACTGGAAGGTGACCTCTTCTAAGGGTGTCCTTGGGCAGGGTACTTAGATCAGGTCTGTGGCCCTACCCTAGGTACATGACCCCATCATTAGCCCCCGAATGGATTGAGGCTTCGAGTGAGGAAGGAGTTGATGTTGTTTTCGATTAACTTTTGCACACTGGTCGTGCGTTGTTCTGGACCAAAGAATCTCTTCGTTGGTAGTGAGCAACTTGTCTTCAGTCGACTCGATCCATTCTCTTCTTTCGTCGAGTGATCTTTCGGGCTTCGACGGTTTCCGAGCGACGGATCGCAGGAAATCCCGCGTCTGACAGACCGATCTGCCGTTCGCGGATTCCGCGGGATGCGAAATTTGGGGAAGCGCGCGAAGCGGAGCGGACCGCGGCGTTCAGATGGGACGGGACATAGACGCCTCGATCCCCGCGCCGCTTTCTTCGCCACGTATCTCGCCTGCATAACTGTTCCTGGATATGATTAGATCGACCGGGCCCACCTGTCATTCACTCGGAAGGGACCTTATAAATACGCCTGGCGAGGGTTTTTTGTACAGTGCCTCAGCATTCTCTTTCTTTGCTCCCTTCGTCTCCGTCCAGCGCGCTCGCTCTCGCCTCCGCACAACTTCTCCTCGCGCGTCTCACCGGCAACCATGGCCAAGGAGAAGACGACGGCGCTGGAACGCGCGAAGAAGGCGTCGGCGACGGAGAAGGCGAAGGGGAGATCCACCAGCCGCGGCGGGTCTTCGTCTAGATCCCGCCTGCCGAAGGGCTGGGTCCAAGGAGATTGGATCCAGTCGACCATCACGGAGAAAGATCTCCTCGACATGGCCAACGAGGGTCTGATCCCTCATGGAGCTGCGAGGCTTCTGGGGAAGGAGTGGCAGCCCCAGCCAGAAGAGGGTGAGTGCGTGCTCCTGGCTACCCATGTCGACCGTGGATTTTCTTTGCCGCCGAGTATTTTCTTCCGTGGTTTCTTGAACTTCTTTGGAGCGCAGCTCCACCACTTTACCCAAAATTCTATCGCCTATCTTGCCGCGTTCGTGTCCATGTGTGAGGGTTTTCTGGGCTGTTGACCGCACTGGGGCTTGTTCAAGCATATATTCACGTGTCGCTCTCAGACCGTGAAGAAGGCGAGCCCAGGCGACGAAAGAACCTGAGTCGTCCAAATGTGTGGGGGCCTGGGGATCCAGGTGAGGAATAAGAGCACCTTCCCAGCCATGACTTTTCCCGAGTCAGTCAGAGGCTGGCAGTCGACCTGGTTCTACTGCCAGGATCAGTCGACGCCGGGGCAGTCGAGTGGTCTCCCTCAGTTTACCATGGACCGAGTGAACAAGCCCTCCTCTCTGAAGTTGATTCCGGAGGAGAAAGCTGACGTGAAGATGTTGATGGAGCGCGTAGTACAGTTGGTTCGGGAGGGAGTGACGGGCATGGATCTCCTGGAGGTTTTCCTTAGGCGTCGTATCCAGCCCCTTCAGTTCCGGAGCCACTTCATGTGGTTGTACTGTGGGACTGAGGACGAGACTCGGGTCCATCCAGAAGCAGTCGACGATGTCACTCTGGAAAGATGGATGGCCGCCATTACCGGAAACAAGGATAACCCACGCGGAGCCAGAAGCATTCCTCCACTCGACCACCACAGTGACCCAAACAAGGTATGTCTGCTCTGCTCTCCACTGTGTTCTTGTCATATTCATTTCTATTTATTCTGCCAATTGGTCGATTGATCCTTGTCTTGATGTCTACCAGGCCCTCACCGAGCTGTACTCGATGCCCAATGGAGCACAGGCTCCGACTGAGGAGGGTGAGGCGAGTGGGGGCGAGAGCCAGGAGAAGGAGTGGGACTCGGACGTTGCTGAGGATGATGATGACGATGACGACGATGACGGTGATGAAGATGATGCTGAAGACGAAGAAGAAGAGGAGGAGGAGGTCGTACCACCGCGCTCGGAAAGGCGGTCGAAGCTTGTCCACGACCCTGCGACTGAACGTGGCAAGGGGGTTGCGTCCGTTGCTCAGTCGACCAAACGCCCTCGGACCACCTCTCCGGCGCCGACTGAAAAGGCGTCGAAGCATCCCAGGGCGGCTTCGTCAAAGCCGACCAAGCTCCTGCCGAAGATGAAGGTGTCCATCCCCACCATATCAGGGTAATCATGTTGCTTAAGGCTTCCTATTTTGTGTGAACTTTGTCTCTGGTTGGCTCTGGAGTTAGTCGACTGATTCTTTGGAGTTGCAGTGCTGCTACTTCTGAGACCTCAGCCCGGGCTGATGACCATGAGATGGAGGACGCAGCAACCTCAAAACCAGGTACTATACTCTTAACGCCATTTTTAGTCGACTGACTCATGATCTCTAATTCTGATTCTTTTCTGTAGCTCCACCGAATGTTGTTATCACTCTCCCTGATGATGAAGATGAGGAACCGCTGAAGCACAGAAGAAGTAGGAAAGCGTCTGCCAGCAGGGTGCCCCAGGATGTGACGGTGCCTGAGACTCTGGTTGCGGAGGAGGAGAACACCACTCGACACACTGTGTCCTTCGCAGATCCACTGACGAGTGCTCAGCAGCCCTCCTTCTTCACGACGCACCATGTCCCAGAGGATCAAGCTGGCACCGCGAAGGAGGCGATACGCCAGGCAGGGATCATGATGGAGCAGTTAAGGACCATCCGGGATGCGAGCCAGGCAGCTTACGACGCTAGTTCCGCCCTTCAAAGCAATGTTCAGGTCAGTCGGCCACCGCCTGTTCTGTTAAGATATGCTATCAAAAACTTTTCTTTCCAGAATTTATAGTAGTCACCCACTGGGTGTGTCGACTTAGACTCCGTGTTAGCGGGGGCATGCTGAGTGCACCCGCTGGGTGTAGTCCCCAAGGCTAAGGTCGACTGCTGGCAGTCGGCCTTAGGCTTTATAATTTCAGTCTTTGCGTCATTCGACTATGTCGACTGGATTTCGCAAACTGGTCGACTGGTCGACTCTGTCTTCAATAGGATCAGTGGGGGCACGCTGAGTGCACCCACTGGGTGTAGTCTCCAAGGCTAAGGTCGACTGCTGGCAGTCGGCTTTAGGTTTTATAATTTCAGTCTTTGCGTCATTCGACTATGTCGAATGGATTTCGCAAACCGGTGGGGGCACGCTGAGTGCACCCACTGGGTGTAGTCCCCGAGGCTAAGGTCGACTGCTGGCAGTCGGCCTTAGGCTTTATAATTTCAGTCTTTGCGTCATTCAACTATGTCGAATGGATTTCGCAAACCGGTGGGGGCACGCTGAGTGCACCCACTGGGTGTAGTCCCCGAGACTGTGGTCGACTGCTTGCAGTCGATTACAGTCTTAAAGAATACATCCCTCTCTCTTTTTTTTAGGTCGACTGGTCGACTCTATCTTTGATAGGATTAGTGGGGGCACGCTGAGTGCACCCACTGGGTGTAGTCCCCGAGACTACGGTCGAATGCTTGTATTCGGCTGTAGTCTTAGAAATGTGTGATTTTTCCTTTTTCACTCGGAAGTGAATTATATTTGACATCTAGTCGATTGGTTCTTCATAGAACTCCTGTGATCTTGTGGCTCGCTACTTTGAGCTGGAAAACAAGCACACTCAGCTCGAGCTGAACTTGAAGCTGGTTCAGGAGAAACTGACGAAGGCAAAGGAGGAGACCGAAGGTATGTTTGGTGAGACCTTGACGACTGCTTTTCCCTTTGTTTGTTTCAAGATCTGATCTTGCTGTAACTTGCAGGTAAGGTAAGGGAGGCCCAACAGAAGAAAGACCTTGAACTAGCTGAGAAGATCAAGCTTGCTGACGAGAAGTTAGCTTCAGTCACCAAGCTTGAACAAGACAATACCAATCTGAAAGCTGCTCTTGGGATCGCCAACAAGGAGGTCAGTCGGCTGAAAACTGATAAAGCTGCCCTGACCGATCAAGTCAGTAAGTTGACTGGGAAGAAAAATGATCTGGAGGCCTTCCTGAGTGGTCTTGCCAAGAAGCTGTTTCTTATGCTTGAAGGTAAACCTCTATGCTCGGCAATTATTTCCAATCGTGGTTTTTCCATTCGACCATCACCTTGACTCGGTGATCGTCCTTGCAGAATTTTGTCAAAACTTTGAAGAAGAAACTAGCCGGCTGGAACCAAACCTCGACCCCGTCAATTCTCCGGTGAACGACGAAGTTGCCATGAACATTTTCCGACTGGAGTCCCGTGTTGCAGCTGCCGTGGACTATCTTGCAAGGCTGAAGGTCGCCACATCTTGCATCGACTCGACACGCTGGCCCGGGGAGACACTTCAGAATGACCTTGAGTCGCTGATGGCTCGCTTGAACACGATTCCTGGTCGAGTGCAGGAGTGGAAGAAGTCCTCGGCTCGGTGCGGTGCAGATGTTGCTCTCTGTATGGCTCGAGTCCACTACAAAGATGCGCGAGAAGAGAAGCTGGCGGCCCTTCGGGTGGCCAACACCAAAAAACACGACTTCAGGTCCTTTATGGAAACTTTCCTTGCGGCTGCCACTCGGATCGCCGATGGAATTGATCTTGATGAGTTTGTTGCACCTTCCAGCCCTCCACTGGAGGGGTAAAAAACCTCTTCTAAGCTCGACGCTTTAAATTTGCCTCGGTATGCCGAGTGGAGTTGTAACCGATAAACCTTAACGGGCTTAGCACCCGAGCACTTTCGGTCCCTTTAGGTATCTATCCGAACTTGAATTTGTCGTTTGAATGTGATTGCTTTTGGCTCGAAATGTCTTTTGCAGGTTCAAAGCAGGGCACTTACTGCAATCGACTTATTCCTTAGTCCACTTGGGTGAGCGCTGGGCTACAGCCAAGCCCCCGAGTGAGAGGTTTACTTTTCACTCAGTAGGATTTCTGATAACTTAGGCGAGCACTGGGCTGTAGCTAAGCCCCCGAGTGAGAGGTTTGCTCTTCACTCGGTAGGGTTTTATATCTTAGGCGAGCACTGAGCTGCAGCTAAGCCCCGAGTGAGAGGCTTGCTCTTCACTCGGCAGGATTTCGATAACTTAGGCGAGTACTTGGTCTGCAGCTAAGCCTCCGAGTGGAAGTCCGGCTTACCACTCGGTAGGATTTTTATATATTAGGCGAGCACTGGGCTGCAGCTAAGCCCCCGAGTGGGAGGTTTGCTCTTCACTCGGTAGGATTTCGATAACTTAGGCGAGTACTTGGACTGCAGCTAAGCCTCCGAGTGGAAGTCCGGCTTACCACTCGGTAGGATTTTTATATCTTAGGCGAGCACTGGGCTGCAGCTAAGCCCCCGAGTGGGAGGTTTGCTCTTCACTCGGTAGGATTTCGATAACTTAGGCGAGTACTTGGACTGCAGCTAAGCCTCCGAGTGAGAGGTTTGCTCTTCACTCGGTAGGTTTTTTATATCTTAGGCGAGCACTGGGCTGCAGCTAAGCCCCCGAGTGAGAGGTTTGCTCTTCACTCGGTAGGTTTTTTGATAACTTAGGAGAGTACTTGGACTGCAGCTAAGCCTCCGAGTGAGAGGTTTGCTCTTCACTCGGTAGGTTTTTTGATAACTTAGGCGAGTACTTGGACTGCAGCTAAGCCTCCGAGTGGAAGTCTGGCTTACCACTCGGTAGGATTTTCATAACTTAGGCGAAACGGATTCGCAGCTAAGCCTCTGAGTGAGAGGTTTGCTCTTCACTCGGTAGGATTTTCATAACTTAGGCGAAACGGATTCGCAGCTAAGCCTCCGAGTGAGAGGTTTGTTCTTCACTCGGTAGGATTTTCATAACTTAGGCGAAACGGATTCGCAGCTAAGTCACCCACTGAGGGGGAATTTTATTAGACAAAATAAAAAGTGACAAAAATTATGGAGGAACTATGACACTATTATTTTGAGGTCCATGAACTACAGAAGTACTTGATTGCAACTCATTCGAGTGATAAAACTTAAGTGTAAAATGGGCGGAGTAGTTCCGCGTTCCAAGCTCGGGGCTCGTCGATATTATGCTCGATGTTGTAAAGACGGTACGCCCCATTGTGGAGAACCTTGGTGACGATGAAGGGACCTTCCCAAGAAGGAGCAAGCTTGTGTGGTTTGTGCTTATCCACTCGGAGAACCAAATCTCCTTCCTGGAAGGCTCGACCTCTCACATTTCTGGCGTGGAAACGACGCAAATCTTGTTGGTAGATGGTCGACCGGATCAGAGCCATCTCCCTTTCTTCCTCTAAAAGGTCGACTGCGTCCTGCCGTGCTTGTTCAGCTTCTGCTTCGTTGTAGATTTCAACTCGAGGAGCATTGTGGAGAAGATCACTCGGCAAGATTGCTTCAGCTCCGTAGACCAAGAAGAATGGAGTTCTTCCGGTCGACCGATTAGGTGTGGTCCGAAGTCCCCAAAGCACTGAGGGAAGTTCGTCGACCCAAACTCCAGCTGCATGCTTGAGATCACGCATCAGTCGGGGTTTCAATCCCTTGAGAATCAGGCCATTGGCTCGCTCTTCTTGTCCATTCGACTGCGGATGGGCGACTGAAGCGTAGTCGACCGGTGTGCCTTGAGAGTTACAGAAATCTCTGAATTCTTCCGAGTCAAAGTTCGACCCATTATCCGTAATGATGCTGTGCGGGACTCCATATCTGAATATTAGTTCCCTGATGAAGCTAACAGCAGTACCGGCGTCAAGGTTCTTTATTGGTTTAGCCTCAATCCACTTGGTGAACTTGTCGACTGCCACCAGTACATGCGTGAAGCCACTTCGCCCTGTTCTCAAAGGACCGACCATGTCCAACCCCCATACTGCGAAAGGCCAGACGAGTGGAATGGTCTTCAGGGCTGATGCAGGCTTGTGCGACATATTCGAGTAAAACTAACATCCCTCGCACTTATCCACTATCTCCTTTGCCATCTCATTCGCCTTTGGCCAGTAAAATCCGGCTCGGTATGCTTTGGCCACGATGGTCCGAGAGGACGCGTGATGACCACAAGTCCCCGAGTGAATATCATTAAGGATGATTCGACCTTCTTCCAGCGTTATGCACTTCTGACCGACTCCAGTCGCGCTTTCTCTGTATAACTGTCCTTTGATTACGGTAAAGGCCTTAGATCGGCGGACGATCTGTCGAGCCTCTTCCTCATCCTCCGGGAGCTCTTTTCTCAGGATATACGCGATATATGGAACCGTCCAATCGGGAATGACCACCAAGATCTCCATGACCAAGTCGACCACTGCTGGGACTTCAACCTCAGTCGGATCTGTGGCACTCTTGGGCTGTGGAGCTTCTTCGGTGAAAGGATCTTCTTTGACTGACGGAGTGTGTATATGCTCCAAGAACACACCACTCGGAATGGCTTCTCTCTTGGATCCTATCTTTGCTAGATCATCAGCTGCTTGATTTTTCAGTCGGGGTATATGATGGAGCTCTAACCCCTCGAACTTCTTTTCCAGCTTCCTCACTGCACTGCAGTATCTAGTCATGGCTGGGCTTCTTACGTCCCACTCCTTCATCACTTGATTGACCACTAAATCCGAGTCGCCATAGACCATCAGGCGACGGACGCCGAGTGACATGGCCATGCGCAACCCATATAAGAGGGCCTCATATTCCGCCTCATTGTTGGAGGAATCAAAGTGAATCTGGAGCACATATCTGAGCTTATCTCCTCTGGGGGAAACCAGGACAACCCCAGCACCGGAACCATTCAACATCTTAGAGCCATCAAAGAACATGGTCCAATGCTCCGAGTGAACTTCAGTCGGCTGCTGCTGTTCAATCCACTCGGCGAGGAAATCTGCTATTGCCTGGGACTTAATGGCTTTCTTTGCCTCAAACTTGATATCAAGGGGAAGAAGTTCAATCGCCCATTTGGACACTAGACCAGTTGCATCTCTGTTGTGCAAAATCTCTGATAATGGAGCGTCGCTGACGACTGTGATGGAATGATCAGAGAAATAATGAGCAACCTTCTTTGTGGTCATGTATATTCCATACACAAGCTTCTGATAATGAGGATATCTCTGCTTGGATGGAGTCAAGACTTCAGACAAATAATACACTGGGCGCTGAACTTTGAGAGCTTTTCCTTCTTCTTCCCGCTCGACCGTTAGCACAATACTGACGACTTGTCCTGTGGCTGCGATATAGAGCAACAGAGGCTCTTTGCTGATTGGAGCAGCAAGCACCGGCTAGGTGGAGAGCAGAGCTTTTAGCTCGGCAAACGCTGCATCAGCTTCTGGAGTCCACTCGAACTTGTCTGCCTTCTTCATCAGTCGGTAAAGAGGCAATGCCTTTTCACCGAGTCGTGAGATGAATCGACTTAATGCGGCCAAGCATCCAGTAAGCTTCTGGACATCATGCACTCGCACAGGGCGTTTCATTCGGAGAATAGTGCCGATCTTCTCTGGATTAGCAATCTTTGAGCCTTTCTGGAAGCACTCTTCTGCCTTTTTCCGATCACCGGTGACAGTGATCACTCCTTTGGGGCCGGGCATCTTCAATTTGAGGTACACGTAACATGGTCGAGCCATGAACCGCGCATAAGCTGGTCTCCCCAAAATGGCATGATATGCACTCTGAAAATCCACGACCTCGAACGTCAACTTCTCTTTGCGAGAATGTTTCGAATCACCAAACACCACGTCCAGAGCTATTTGGCCGAGTGACTCGGCTTTCTTTCCTGGTATAACTCCATGAAAGCTCATGTTACTGGTGCTCAGTCGGGACATCGGAATGCCCATCCCTTTCAGTGTGTCTGCATACAGCAAATTCAACCCACTACCACCGTCCATAAGCACTTTTGTCAGTCGAGTGCCTTCAACAACTGGATCGACCACCAAAGCTTGCCTCCCAGGGGTGGCAATATGAGTCGGGTGATCAGATTGGTCGAAGGTGATGGGTGTTTGGGACCATTTCAGATAGTTTGCTTTTGCTGGGGCAACCATGTTCACCTCACAGTTAATAACTTTCAATCGACTCTTGCTCTCCACATCTGCAAAGATCATTAGGGTAGAGTTGATATGGGGATATCCTTCCTCACTGTCCTCCTTGTCTTCGACCTTGTCCGACTCCTTCTCCTTGTTATTAGACTGTTTTCCCTGAAACTGCTGGATCAGGAGTCGACATTGGCGAGTGGTGTGCTTCGGGTAGATGATATTCCCCTCTTCATCTTTCTTTGTGTGGATGTGACACGGCATATCCATCACATCGTTCCCTTCTTTATCCTTTACCTTCTTAGGGTTCCAGGATCCTTTTGGTTTCCCTTTAAACTTTCCCTGAGTCACGACCAGAGCCTCACCAGGAGCTGCCGGTTCAGCCTTCCGCTTCTGTTTCCGACTAGTGTTTCCCTTTTCCGACTGACTCGGCTTGTGCTTGCCGCTTCGGAGTCGGTCTTCTTCTTCGCCGTTGGCGTACTTGGTAGCAATCTCCATCATCCGACTCAAGGTCATGTCACCGGTTCGACCAAACTTCAAACTCAATTCTCTGTTCTTGACGCCATCTTTAAAGGCGCAGACTGCCTGATGATCAGACACATTCTCCACAGTATGGTGCAAAGTGATCCATCTCTGAATATACTCTCTGAGAGTCTCATTGGTCTTCTGCACGCAGACTTGCAACTCCGTCAGTCCAGCCGGTCGCTTGCAAGTTCCTTCAAACGTTCTGATGAACACTCGGGACAGATCTTCCCAAGTGTAAATGCTGCTAGGAGGTAATTGAGTCAACCATGCCCTGGCAGAACCTTCCAGCATGAGGGGCAAATGCTTCATGGCCACCTCGTCGTTGCCACCACCAATCTGAACCGCCACTTGGTAGTCCTCAAGCCAAGTTTCAGGCTTAGACTCACCAGTGAACTTGCTGACTCCTGTTGCCAACCTGAAATTGGGAGGGATAACTGCGGCTCTGATAGCTCTGCTGAAACATTCAGGGCTAGAAACATGCACTCGACTGCTTGTGGGCGCATCTCTGTCGAGTCCGCCTCGATGGGCTCTGTTCCGGTCGACCAAACCTTGCACGATAATGGATCGCGCGTCGAAGCCTGGTTCTCTGGGGTCGACTGGAACTCTTCGCCCCGTACTGAACTGACGCCTGTCATCTTGCTGCCGAGGAGCGTAAGACCCACCCCTCGGAGGGGAATTGGGCACTCGACGCCTATCATCTCGGTCGAGTCGGTCACCATATTGGTCTCGCCGATTCTCGCGCCCTTCACGCCGCGGAGGCGATCTGGGACTGTGAGCCGACTGAACCGTATTCGCAGCGACGGATCGACTGTGAATTCTGTTGCGCGACTGCGACACGGCTGAATTCTGGTCTCCTGCTGCCCGGAGCAGATCCCTGATCTGCATCAAGCCTCTGCCAGCTTCCGACTGAGAGGGTTGGATGGACTCTGCTATACGGGTCGCAGCTGCTAAATTCTGGATTGGGGTTCGATATACCTGAGTCGGCGGGAAGAGTTGACGTCGACTGGTGTCGGGAACTCATTGCCACGCACGCTCGTCGAGTGCTCGCTGAAGATTCTCCAGTCGAGTGCGTTCGGCCAAATTGGCTAAACGTGCCTCCTCCAAGGCGCGAGCCTCGGGGGTTTCTCCTGCGATGGGAGTACGCAGGACATCCACGTTCCTGCGGCGAAGTTCTTCTCTTTGCAGAGAGTCGAGTGGCTCGGGCTGGTACTCTTCGTGATCTCGTGCAGGGTCGCCTCCGTCGCCTGCTCCACCATCACGGGCGAAGCCAGGGGGACTGCGGGGCCCGTCGACCATCAGGATTTCCACCGCTGGATCACTGCTATCGCAGTCGGATGCGGTCTCTACGGAGCCAGTCGACAGATCGAACAGGCTGTAGAGAGATTCGTCGGGCTCGATTGCTGCAACTTGGGTGGTGGCCATCTGGCGAGCCACCGCATGCCTCACCCACCGCTGAATCCTCGACCGGCCCGAGCGCTTGCGCTGGCGGGAGACCGAGAAGGTGGTCGATGGGGATGTCGACCGATACGGGGTCGACGGTTGCCGCAGCAGAACACCATGGACACATGCGCGAAAATGCGTCGCACCGCGGACGGGGAGCGCATCAACGTCGAGTGGAGCCTCCTGGAGCCAGGCGGAGTCGTCGGCGATGAAGATGAGAGCGCCGAGACGGATCTCTCGACCCTCGACCAAAACTCCAGCAGCCGCCATGATGAAAGTACTCGGAGGAATCGCAACTTCCCCACAAAATCGCTAAAACACCTGCCCCACGGTGGGCGCCAACTGTCGTGGTCCTAAGCCTGACAGTAGAGTGGGGGGTAGGTATGGAGAGGCAAGGTCCTAGCTATGGAGAGGTTGTAAGGCGAAGTAGAGGCGCGTGCTGCAGTGGCGACGAGCGAGGCGTCCGAGTGACGTAGACGCGTCCCGCAGAGTGGCGACGCGCGGAGCGTCCGGATGATGTAAATGTGTCCCGCGGAGTGGCGATGGTTGGGGCGTCTGAGTGAAGTAGACGCGTCCCACAAAGTAACGATACGCGGGGCGTCTGGATGAGTCGGACAAGTTGATGATGATGCGAACAGCTTCGTCACCGCGTGCAGGGCGGTCGAGTGATGAGGTCATGTCCAGCCGAGTGATGACACACGGGCGGCCGAGCGCATATGATCCGGTTTGGTGCGAGTGAGCTAGTACCATCCGAGTGACCATGTCGACTGGTGGGAGTTGCTGCCGAGTGGACGATGCTGTAGTGTGCTGTTGACTCCATCGTACATGTTATCAGCGAGTGCTTGCCGTGCGTCGGACCGAGGAACCCCCGAGGCGTCGTGCCACAGGCCATTGGTCGTAGGATTATCCAACGCCTGCCGTTATGATGCATTGATGGGGTTGCCCACGTCCAAAACCTGTACACGCATGCAAAAAACTTAATTAGCGGTAATTAAGCAAGAATTAAGGCCGGTATTGCATGCGATGGAAGTTTCGGTCGTTTATCTCCTGCATGCGGTTTATTGCCACATCGTCGGAGGTCCACTGGCTGGTGGAGATGAAATGTAGTTAATTGCCAACGTCCAGAGTCTGCATGCAAGAGGTGTTAATTAAGCGAGAGTTAAAGCAATTCGTGCATGTAATGAACGTTTTCACGGCCATTTATCTCCTGCATGCAGGACATAAATAGGAAGGAATTAAGAAAGGAAAGCAGAACTCCCTGATCGGCCATGGCGGCGGCAATTTTTGCGCGGATCCATCGCGAGGTGAGGCGGCCGCGGTGAATCCGAGTGCGGGTCGACGGGGCTCTCCTGCGAGGTTGCACAGGCAGAGCTTGAGACGGCGCTGAGTCGATCTGGTGACTGCGTCCTGCAGTCGACCGCTCGGAGGAGCGCTGTGGTCCGGGATGTGGCCAGTCCAGACGTCGACGCCGCATCGGGGCCGTGCGTCCGCTGCGGGGGTCGCCGTTGCGCGGTTGACTCCAGGCGTGTACCGCGAAGGCCATCGTCGAGCTGTCGCCTTCACCGCGCAGGTCGCTATTGAAAGATCAATTGGAGAAAAAAGCTGTTGTGGTTGGGCTCGTGGCCAGCATCCGTGCTCCTTTTTTTTTCCTTTTGTTTGATCTGTGTATGAAGAGTATCATGACTCCATGTGAATGGAGTGATGTCCGAAACATCTTGGATCAAACCCTCCATTGAGGATTGTTGATCGACGGACGAAGATCGAAGAAATAAAACCATTTGCATCATGGCTCGATAGACGCCATGCCCCACGGTGGGCGCCAACTGTCGTGGTCCTAAGCCTGACAGTAGAGTGGGGGGTAGGTATGGAGAGGCAAGGTCCTAGCTATGGAGAGGTTGTAAACACAAGAGATGTACGAGTTCAGGCCCTTCTCGGAGGAAGTAAAAGCCCTACGTCTCGGAGCCCGGAGGCGGTCGAGTGGATTATATGTATATGAGTTACAGGGTGCCGAACCCCTCTACCTGTGGAGGGGGGTGGCTTATATAGAGTGTGCCAGGACCCCCGCCAGCCCACTTAGGAGAGGGTTTAAGGTGAGTTAAGTCCGGGGCGTTACTGGTAACGCCCCACATAAAGTGTCTTTACTATCATAAAGTCTACTTAATTACAGGCCGTTGCAGTGCAGAGTGCCTCTTGACCTTCTGGTGGTCGAGTGAGTCTTCGTGGTCGAGTCCTTCAAGGCAGTCGAGTGTGTCTCTCGTTGGTCGACTGGAAGGTGACCTCTTCTAAGGGTGTCCTTGGGCAGGGTACTTAGATCAGGTCTGTGGCCCTACCCTAGGTACATGACCCCATCACCCGATACCTCCGAAAATACCCGAATCACTCGCAACCTTTCCGATGTCCGAATATAGTCGTCCAATATATCGATCTTTACGTCTCGACCATTTCGAGACTCCTCGTCATGTCCCCGATCTCGTCCGGGACTCCGAACTCCTTCGGTACATCAAAACTTATAAACTCATAATATAACTATCATCGAAACCTTAAGCGTGCGGACCCTATGGGTTCGAGAACAATGTAGACATGACCGAGACATGTCTCCGGTCAATAACCAATAGCGGAACCTGGATGCTCATATTGGCTCCCACATATTCTACGAAGATCTTTATCGGTCAGACCGCATAACAACATACGGTGTTCCCTTTGTCATCGGTATGTTACTTGCCCGAGATTCGATCAAATACCTAGTTCAATCTCGTTACCGGCAAGTCTCTTTACTCGTTCCGTAATACATCATCTCACAACTAACTCATTAGTTGCAATGCTTGCAAGGCTTATGTGATGTGCATTACCGAGAAGGCCCAGAGATACCTCTCCGACAATCGGAGTGACAAATCCTAATCTCGAAATACGCCAACCCAACATGTACCTTTGGAGACACCTGTAGAGCTCCTTTATAATCACCCAGTTACGTTGTGATGTTTGGTAGCACACAAAGTGTTCCTCCGGCAAACGGGAGTTGCATAATCTCATAGTCATAGGAACATGTATAAGTCATGAAGAAAGCAATAGCAACATACTAAACGATCGGGTGCTAAGCTAATGGAATGGGTCATGTCAATCACATCATTCTTCTAATGATGTGATCCCGTTAATCAAATAACAACTCTTTTGTTCATGGTTAGGAAACATAACCATCTTCGATTAACGAGCTAGTCAAGTAGAGGCATACTAGTGACACTCTGTTTGTCTATGTATTCACACATGTATTATGTTTCCGGTTAATACAATTCTAGCATGAATAATAAACATTTATCATGATATAAGGAAATAAATAATAACTTTATTATTGCCTC